>NW_027287538.1:35663804-35918804 GCF_022747635.1 Hetaerina americana | reverse complement strand
CTACGGCATCAATTCAGTGACAAGTTGTGAGGAAACATTTGGATATGGTCCGCGAGTGAACCTCTTTGTGGTCCGAAAAGATATAGATGCCTTAACACGCCTCCCTACTCCTCTGGTTCAGGTGTTAATACCGAGGAAGTCTTGAGAAGTTCAAGACAGCAGACCTGCGTGGAGGAACTCCTTTGAGGGTGAAGAAACCGATGTTTATCTCCTTTCCGTGGCCCTTATTTATGCTAATTGGGGCCGCGGCGGCAGAGTCCGTGGAGAAGACCAATCCTCTTCCCCACACCCCCGACATTGAGGTGTGATGGAGGAAGGTTGAGGAGGGGAAAGGGCGTGAAATACTTCTTTAAAGTGGCGCGGAGTGTTTTGATTTACGCCGGGTGGCCACGAAAGGAGTTGGTGGGGGGCTGGGGGGTTGGGAATTCCCAAGGCGGACGACCCGTTGGGGCGAAGGAGACGGTGCGCCGCGAATGAGCAACGACTTCAAAGGGGTTGAAAGGCCTCTCGCCCCGGTCCCACCGTTTGTTTTTTTTAAACCTGAAGGGTGATGCGACGAAGATGGCATAAGGCACTAGCAAATTAAGCCGACTAAGTTTACAAAGAGACCTTACGAAGTCACTTAATGGGTATCGGTATGTATGATTCATTCATCTAAGAAATTCAATTCCTCCGTTAACAGAAAATAATATTCCCTTCCCACCGAACATTTTCATGGTATTATTATTATTCATTTGAAACACCACTTAAATAGTACTATACTAAGTAAGTAAGTGGGGTAAGTATAACATTAATTTACGATTATTATCATACTAATCCTCAAGATTTGATAATGGGAAACAAATTCATTGGAAGTGGTTTCCCGTTCCAATCCTCAATATTGTTTATAACCTGACAACATCATTGAAATAGGCCCACTGGGGTAAAACGCCTTTGCAGCCGCAACACAAAGGAACATACTCTCTTGGACTGCCATTCGTCTAGCTTCCACCCTTCGACGTGACTGGCATGGGTCAATTGTTATAGGTTCTACCATGGCAGCTCAGGCAACATCAAAATGCGGATGCCCAACCAAAGTGGTAGTATATGGGGAAGAATTTGCGAGGTAAGAAGAGTGAATAAAAGTCTGATTTCTATATATGACGGGAATAAAACTCGCTCTAACTAATTTCACCTACACAGCCTTACTTTTTGAATTATTGATGCAGATTGGCGGAATGATGCAAAATTATTTTGTCCGAAACGTTCGTGATAAAATTCATTCATGCCCTTCTCTTCCTGAGCGTTCTAATATCGCTTGTCTTGACATCCTCTTTGGCCATACTCAAATATGAGTATGTCCAAAGTAACCTCCATGTACCCTAGCACTTTAAACTTGTCCACAGTAATCTCATATATTTGTTTGATGATTCGACTCTCGCTCAATCTCCCAATATGCTCAAGCTAGCTTGACCTAAATTCTTTCATATTTATCAATTACTGCTACGTCCAATCTACATATTTTCGTAACTCACTCTTTCCTCACCCTCTCTTCCATTTTTCAAACAAAAATCCTCAAGTACCCTTTTACGTCTGTGTAAGTCGTTAAAAGTGGTTAGAGCATCCATCCGACATGTGGAAAGATCCGGAGTTCAAGTCCCGGTCTAGGAAATATTTTTGCACATGTGATCTGCTTAATTCCACCTGCCCCATCTCAACTGTGTTCGTCCTTAAATATGTTCCTATCTCTTTTCCTAATATCTATTTCCATACATTATAATAATTAACACTTCGCATATAAAGGCCACTAAAATTGTTTTTCTCAGATGCATTAACCCGGCGCAGATTCCATTGTAATTTGCATATCTTCAATAGCTCAAGTGGTCAAGAGCATTGGCAAGTCCAAGAGTCATTGTTCAACTACCGGTCAAGGAAACATTTTGCGCTTGTAATATGCTCGTTTCCCCACCATTCCTGTTGTCTTCGTTTATATATCTACCTATCTCTTATCCTTATATCTATTTCTATGTAAATGAATAGGTGTTCATCATTTGGCGGGTTTTCGTGATAGAATATAATATATAGACCCTGGCCGCCTTGTTAATTTTATATCGACAGAGTTGATATTGGAACTTGAATGAATAATCCAAATTTAGTTTGAGAAACCACGCTTGACAAAATATGGGATCCAGCGCCTTGATTGGTGGATCCACATCACAATTCGTATCACGTGAGTATGGTGGTAGATATATCACCAATTCCTACTTCCGCACGGTCCGATAGTAGTAATGGCAAGATAAACTCAGAGAAAGATCATCTTTACATCAGACAAAATTAAAAGCCCAATTGTTTCACGAAATAATCATTATCATAGGCCACTAATCAGAAGATTGCTTGGTAGCTCCCTGAGCTACCCAGTTCGCTTATAGATTATTCATTTCCTAATACTTCCTGGAGCTGATGTCAACTACTGGCTCTCTTTTATAATTCATCCTGAACTTTCTTCTGTAAGTCTTACTCCTTATGATGTCTGCATACATAGTCTTCGGTAAACTACTGTGACCCATGATATAGTTCAATAATTGCGAGGCAATAAACTTATTTCAAGGAACTCTTATTCATGTAAATATCTTCCGTAAGACATCCACCCAAGTCACTCTTTACGGCATCTTCTGTTCCTAGAGTCCATGACTCACAGAGGAGGAAAGGTTAACTGTATGCATTAAGTTTTGGATGAATTGATTTCTTATGTATAAGCTATAATTATTTGAAACACCGCTTCTTAATTACAAATTATCCTTTGCCTGCATTACTCTGTTTAATATATTTCTCTTGCTTCTTCCATCGCCGGTGTAGTATTAACTAAGAAGTTGCACTTAAGTTTAATTAACGATTGGTTTCCCCTTATCTTCAGCCTAGTACATGACCTCCATTAGTATGAAAGATATTTTCAAATATCTGTGAACCAAATTATGATTATTAAAGTTTTTCTTTGGGATAAGTGCTAAAGGTTTTTACATCTAGTGTCAAGCAAATACCTGAGGTTTGGAATTACACTGAATATTATTTTTACATGTCGTTATAATTAAGCAATAGATTTCAGCCGTAAAAAAACATGCATTTTTAATTTTCACGCTAAAAACGTCCGAGCATATTGCCTTTTACGAACCGCGCTGGAGGAATATATAAGCGCTCACAAAAGGATGAGCACACTGACCACAAAGATAAATGGCTAAACAGAGGAATCTAAAAATGAAAAAGGAGGTTATAATTGAATAGTGCGTTTTATTATTGATTTTATTTTAACTACCTTTTAACGATCCATCCTGACATTCTATTTTGGTCGCATAACGCCTTGGGCATCAAATTTTTCTTGTTAGAAAATTAATCCACTGCCCACTAATAATAAATAAATACGAATTTCTCAATCAAGCGTTAGTTTTTCCTTTTATGTGGATATATATCTGCAAAAATTTTTGAAATTCATCAAATCGAATCCTTGCCCAATTTAACGTTAGCATTATTCACGGATTACACTTGACAATCTTCCATGCAACGAGATTTTTTAAGCACTTTTTTTGATAACCTCTCCCTATTGATTATCAATCGAGTCCTAAGTGTAAAGAAATAAAAATACTTGGTGAGTAAAGAGTAGTGGGAAGAGCTGAGGGAAATTAGTGATTGGTTTGACGAATTTAAAGAGCATCAAATACTAGTTTTCCTCCTATTTAAATCACGATGGTGTGCACGCCATTGTGCGCCACTAAGCACCATGAGACCATCATTTTCGTTTTTCATTGCGTCATTGTGGTCCCAGACCCTTAAATTTTAATATCCAGGACACAGGAAGCCACATGTTGGAAGTGTGCAAACAGTTTAAAAGATTGAACCCACCCTACATTTGCCTAGAGGGCTGTGCAGTGTTAAATATTAGGAAACTGGGAAAATAGTTGGAAAATTACGTATCATTTTGCATCGAGTCCAACGTCAGTTGGGGATCCTCAATATTATAACGCGCTCATAATGATTGCTATTCTCTGACTTTCATATGCGTTGGAACGACAAACTGGGGGATAAACACGTGGCCCTAGTAGGATTGCTCGGTGAACTCAAGGCCCAGCGGGCGACCCCGGCAAACAAATTAGAGGCGGTCCAAGATTCGAATGCCCAGAGCAACTCAGATCCGTTCGAGAAAGTTCCGAGAAACTAAAATCGGACTTGTGAGGTTAATTATTCTGTAATTAAACTCGATGTTCACAACTTCGTAGAAAAATGTTATTATGCGGAAACATTCAAAGTGAAGCAAAGTTTGCTCCTCAACACTTTATTACAATAAACAACAACAATAGTGTCACTTTCCTGGTTTTCATTAGCGGGGTGTAATCACCTGTAACTACTCAATACAATATTTTGCCAAGAGACGAAATTTGGGTGGTGTTTACTTTGACCAAGTGTCGATCTGCTTCACGTATGTCATTATTTATTTATACACTGTTTACTTCTTTTACCATGGCCTGAATGTTTTTTTCACACAAGATAAAGTAATAATACAATCAATACTTGAAACATTTTTTGTCAAATGTAGCAATTCACTCATTGAACTGAAAGATCAATTAATTGATATCAAAAACGCTCAAGGCTCCTTATATACACACTATGATTCAGCAAAATTAACTGTTTATGAAAGACTACCCCCATAAAACCAGTTCGGTGAAACGTAGATTACATTAAAATTTCACAAAGAATAAGCAATTTCGATAAAAAATAACATTAAATGAATGAGGATCTTGGAAATTTCTATAATAAACAGTTGTTCTACAAGATATCAACTATAGAGTAACCTCATTATCAAATTTAGAGGAAGATAGTTTCAGTTACATCTAAATATAAAAACCAAAAGCATTATACCTCCACCACATGCAAGAAATAAAAGAATTGTTGAACTTACAGCTTACTGAAACGTATTGCATTAATGCTAATGTTTTCACGACTAAAAATGGTCCTAACCGCTTATCCGTACTGTACGGATTCATTTACAAATTGGGATTAACCTCATATAAAAATCTAATCCCTGAATATAATTTAAATATACTTACTTTCCTTGGCGTTTTTTTAAGTTTATTCTTTTGTATGTAAACTGTACATAAAATGTTATCGTAGGTGAATCAGGAGATGTGATCAATCTGTTCTTTATCAAAAAAAAGTAAGCATTAAGTGAGACGGTTATCGCACCAATCAAAAAGAGAATTATACCATAGGAAATTTTAATTTGTAACTGGTTTAGCTGTTGCATCAATCAAATAAATATATAGATATTAATAAAAATATATTAAACACATGCATATTAAACTATAAATAAAAATGGAATGGTTCAATAACGAAGATAGCGTGTGGTCTTTTAATAAGTAATTAAAAGGTTTTCCCTTGAGAAATGTTAACAAGAGTGGTAAATGAATATAAAAAATCAAAAAACTATTAGCATGGCATAAGGTAAGGCAACATTTATCAATAATCAAAAGAAAAACAGAAACATCATCCCCATCCCCAAGTCATCCTTTCCAACTGACACAGAAAAAATTCTATATAATTTGAAATTTTAAAATTTTTCCTGGATGGTCTTATCGCTGCCATGGGAAATTATTGATCACTTACTTAATTTCAGCGTGTTCGATGTATTTCCGAGAAATAAGTCATTTTAGTCACAACAATATTATAAGTGGAAAAAAATCGCTTCCAACGCAGTGGCATTGCCATCGCTTGGAGAACTAGTTAATTTTCTCCAATATGAGCCCTTCTTTTAAGATATCTGATCCTTGATAGTACTTATTAGGAATATATGGATAATTAACCTAGAATGGAGCTAAGGTTTCAACTTCACAACGTTGTACTTGATACTCATGGAATCCCAATTCAAAATATTCACTATCTAAGCTGGAGACTTGGAGTTCCACTCTTAGGCTCAGTGGACTTCTGCAGGATTTAAATTCAAAATTACTTATCTGTTAACTTCAGAATACAGCAGGAGAAATACAATGTTAATATAACTATTTACCCGAATCAATATTCAGAATAATAACGTAGGAAACCGTAGTCCATTCGGCTTTGGATAATTTCCAATCGCCCAACTCCTACATTCATAAGTGAAATGTAAGTACAGGCTCTCTTCGTGAGAGCACCTCTGATTGCGGTAAAATGACCCAAATGCAGTCAACATGGTTTGATGTATGTTTGCATTATGAACGTGCTGGTAACATAGAGATTTCCGAAGACTTGTTCTGTGTGGTGATATTGCGCAGCCCTGTAGTATTGTGAAGACTGGGTCAGTTCCACGGAGGAATTTTTCCCAGGTTTAAGGAAATACCCCGGGAGCGACCCATTAGGGCCATGCCACCCGCCGGGCGAGAAGCCGTCTGCGGCACGGGGAGGGAAGAGGGAGAATTCCCATTCCCACCACTGCACACTCTTCCCCATTCCTCCTCCCACTCCCCCGGCATACAAAGGAACCTTCCGCCCCCGAACGTGGTAGGGGGGCTCCCCTCATACTCACCCTAACCCCACTCCTACCTTCAACGCCACCGCCCCTCTCAGAAACCCACTATATCTCCCTCCAAACCCCCCCGCCCCGTTCCAACCCCCCGCAAACCGCCTCACTACCCAATACAGGAAAGGCCGCAATCCGCTCGAAGCGGTGTTTAACTTGCAGATGAGCCGAGAGAGTGAGCCACTAGTCTCGACGTTCCTCCCACCAACTCGATGGCATTTTGGGAGGGGATTCGGGAACTGAAGAGGAGGACGGGGTGGGAACGGCGGGATTGAAGGGAAAGGAACACGGGTGCTGCCTGCCAGTGGTTTCTCTCGGACAACCGTCCGAAAAATTCTGGTTTCTAAGTTAGCATATACAGTGGAATTCGGTTAACTCGGAATACGGACGCAAGGTTTCGTGTAAAAAAAGCTTACCTTCCGGTATACTTGGAACGGTTAATCCTGAGGTTATTTTACGTACTACAAGCATAGGTTGTCTATTAATATTTTTAATTTTTCTATGTTTGGTGCATTACAATTTGGAATAAAATGGCAGCAAATAAAACTACGATTATATGCTTCTGAAGATCTACCTACGCATCTACATCAATACCCTGCGAGCCACCAAAAAGGTGTGTGGCAGGAGGTGCAGCACCAGGAGGAAAGGGTAAGGGAATAGTGCGGATAGACCGGAATAGTTCGGTAGCTTATGTACTGGCTTTCCACCCCGAGTGGCCGGGTTCAAATCCCTGTGATTGATGTTTCATTGGTATCCTGATCCTTAGTGTTTGAGCTTTGTGGAGAGAACTTTAGGTGAGTACACCGTCCGTCGGGTGGGACGTAAAATTATGGACTCCTAGGTGCCTTTCTTTAAGAGTAGTCTTATGTCGTCGCCGGGTTACCACTGTTCTTCCTTACCCTAAATACATCCTGCCCCAGACCAGATAACTCACCTATCTCTTATGGAAAAAATTACTTCTGCTGTCGTTCGCTTTTCCTAACAACTGCAATTACTACTACTGCATGTAACTTCCTTATAACTAAAGCCACATCCTAAACTGAGACTAATTATTCTTTAAATGCATGGCTGATGGCATTATTTCGCCTTTTGTTCAATATTTTTCCAGAAGTTTTTCTTAAACAGCCCGAATATAAAAAAATTGAATTTATTCCCGAAAATAAAAATAAACTTCTTGATTTGGAGAAAACACTGTTGAATGTAATGGATATGCAATGGAGACCGCGTAGTTAGCCGAAACTTTGTGGTGCTAAATGCTGGAGAAAATCTCTCATGCTTGGATTGGTGCAATGGATGATCTTTAAACAAGAAATAGCTTCAATAATTGAAATCAAAAGTTTCTAAATTAAACTTTTCTGATATTTTATAAAAATTACTTGCTGGTACAAAACTTGAAATGTTTTCATCGTAAAGGGAGGAAAAAATAGAAAATGTTATCCCCGGAGACGGGATTTGCATGCCGTTGAGTCGACTCTTCTCTTCAAGGCTTTGTTTACTTGTTTCAGGCGTCTTGGAATTCCCGCAAGCTCCTTTAATCACGCTATCACGGCCAAAGAAGGCTTTCCCAATCCTGTAATTCCCCGAAATGTATGCCTTCGGCAATCCGAATCGCGGAGTAATGGCGAAAAAAATAGAAATCTGACAAAATATACCAGATTTTAATTATTTTCTCGGAAATTAAGAAAAAATAATCTTCCACACATTATCTCCGAAATATTTTTCATTCCTCATTCAGATGGGTTCTTTCGTGACCATCACTCTTTACTTTTTCGGACATTGCTTTTATAAGCATATTTTCCTCGGGTTTATTTTTCCGTTAAAGTTACCGCTCGTGAATTAGGACATCGAATTCCATGCTGGTCATTACGGCTGTAAGGCATAAGGTTTATAATAATGAAATTTTTCATTTTTCGGATGTAAACGAAACCACGAGTCAAAACACCAAAAACCCACTTCTCTGAAAGCACATAATATAATGAATAACAGATAGCTGTATAATTCTACTGGATAAAAGTTATTTTACGACCGGGTTTCGATGTGTAACATCATCATCAGGTCCACCTAAAGACCTGAAGATACATCGACACCAGGTCGTAAAATAAATTTTATCTAGTGGAATAGGACTACTATGAGTTATTCATTATGCTGGATTTCCACCACATCACACCTGAAACTACTCAATTTGCACATTATATAAGTTTATTTATTAACTTTGGGAACAGGGGTTTCACTAAATAACTTTGCAGTTTCCACATAAAATAATTGATTTATTTTCAACTAGTTTCGCTACACTGTAGCATCTTCAGGAACGTACTCATGCTAGATGCTACAGTGTAGCGAAACTAGTTGAAAATAAATCAATTATTTTATGTGGAAACTGCAAAGTTATTAAGTGAAACCCCTGTTCGCAAACGATTTCCACAAAGTCTCGGCCTCAACCATCAATCATATTAACTTTGGGTTTTGCGAGACTTGAGGTGAATTGAAAGCCCATTTCTGAATACCGAACGGGACGTTATGACCCTGCGCAATTATCATGGCGAGAGAATTTTATAGTACATCCAGATAATAAGACAAAATGTAGATAATTAAAGCTGTTGACTAAAAAAAATTTAAATTCGTTACTTTTCTTTTCTTTTTAATTTTTAACACAATTTTGCAAATAAAAAACGAGTTACTGAACTTGACACTCCCTCGGTTGATCTCTATTGCTTGGCACCATCTCACATAACGATTCAATATGCGATGTGTATCTTAACCTATGCATTGAAATCATAAATGTTTGATCAACACTCTTTCACCTTTCATTTTCTAGCCGTTTAATGCTATAACCCTCATTTGGCCCTATTTGTTATTTCAAAGTATTTTTCGCGTATGTTTCACGTTTTGTCTTCGCATTTTTTTTTACCTGACCCAACTTTTCCTGGCATATGTCTTAAATAACTGTGCTATATTCTATGCGTAGCTTCGATAAAGAAAAAAAATTGCAAAATTTCTTGAGGATCATGAGAGTTCCGAGTGGTAAACTGTCAGCATGGGATTATCCTTACGACGGGTTAGGATGCAACCCGTTGCGCAAATAAAACCATGTTATCACTGCGACTGATCTGACGCCACAAATGGTAATGGCAATTCGGTGGCGGATTACGATTAGCCAATCTCTTAATCCCATTCATTACGCCTAGTCTATTAGGTTCCGCGGCTCAGAGCTGCACAGACCACTCTAGATTTTGGACTTCTGTCTCTCCGACCGCCTCTTTCGGTTGATTAGAGAAAGGGAATAGGGAGCGAACAGCGAGTCGGATCACCAACAGGAGGTGTAGAGGTAGGCATGGGTGCCGGTTTTAACTTTCAAAGGACGTCTGTGGCCTTGGAAAGGGACGTGAGTGTCAGAGCTCGCCATCTGCGATCAACGGGGTTGGGTGGGGCCGAGGGGAGTGGAGGCGGCTGGGGGGTCGAAGTGTGGATGGGGAATGAGAGGAGCAAAAGCGAAGCAAAGGTAAAAAAAAATGACGGAAATAAATAAAACTTAATGACTCACCATGTTTTTTTCGGGCCGGGAGTGTGGGAGGTGGCAAGGGGTTTCCGTGGGAGCCAAGGTTTGAGCGGTCGTAAATTTGAACGCGGCGTGTTTTGGTGCAGGGAGGAGTTTTTGAGGCGAAGGAAGGCAGGGGGAAAGGAGTGGAGATCGGGTTGAAAAGATGAAAAGGGGTGGCGAGGATCTTTTTGAATAGGGAGGGAAGGTGGAAACTAAAGGTAGGATTCGGGAAAGATTAAGGAGAGTTACAGGTTAAGGGAAGTCGAGAGAGAGAGAGATAGAGAGAATTGAGAGCTATATACACGGGAAAATCATACGGGAAAACCAGGAATGATAAAAGTTTACGGCAATAAAGTTTCCTCAATGATCTAAAAATTGATTGAGGATGATACTCGGAAAAGCGACAGCTTATAAAACAGTTTTCACAGCGTGTGCAACTATATTATAAATCTATGTAGTCGACTGTATAGAACTAGATTTAGAAGGTTCCTCAAAACAATTTCACATTCTAGTGGCTTGCGATATATTTCTGAATACGTAAACGTCTTCTAGTTTATACAGAGTTCCCTCCTTTAGCCCAGCACAACTTGCATCCCCAAGCCTGCCATCCCTCCAAAATACTCTTTTTAATGTCTATATCAGTATCTTCTCTTACTTACACTTTCACCAACGACACTTACTTCAAATTCTGCTCTCTAACTCTCTTCCATCCACGATAGGGTTTAGCAAAGTTTCGGCAAAGTAAGTGGCAAACCCGGTAGCAGTAGCGTCTTGCATAAGGAAGAGTAAATTTAGGCTATCATTTCTTGACCTATCTAAATAACCAGATCATGTCTTTGTTCAAGCAGCAACCGCTCTTGGGCCTCAATAGATTATCCTCGTATTTCGTGGAAAACATTTGCCAGTCATATCAAAGGAATGATCAGTGACCAAAATTTAAACGACGTCGGTGGAATTGGATATTACAGTACTGATAATAGTTCAACCTTATATTAAACAGGTATGACAACGATTATCCTCCTAAAACATTTGATAATATAAGGCTTTCGATATGGTGTTTATGATTCATGTAAAATACATAACCACGCAGATTTTAATTAATAGTCAATTAAATGAGCACCTTGGAGTGATTTGAGTTAAACTAATTGCTATAATAATCTATCAAATCATCTGTGTTCACAGAAACAAAAGTTAATTATCTAGGAAAAGGAAATGAAAAAGTATGAAGAATATGCTTAAAGTATGGGCGTGTTAAAATGAAGTGACATTAAATACAAAATAGACAAATAATACTAATATAAACATAGTAACCACATGCTAATTCTCTCTATCTGAGAGAATTACGCTGCAGCATACCGCAGCCTCCATAGAAACCAAATGTGAATTTCATTAATTAATAAATCATGTTCATTGCAAATATGTCAATGAAAGTTTATGAAAAACAACTTTGGCGAAAGTCAAAGCGTGGTTAAAATCAAAACAATGAGAATAGACGTTCAAGGTAATGCGGTGAGTAAAAGAGAATGTTTGGTAAAAGAGTAGTTTTACAGAAGACCAATGGCACCAAACCACGCATTGAAACCATCTTTCGTCGTATCGCATACCATCCAGCACGGGTCTGATGCTACGAAAAAATACCGATGCATTGCATGAAAATATAAATATTTAAAAAAAAGTCAATAAGCAGTGCAGTCCGGAAGACCATATTTTCCATAGCAGGATAATACAGATAATACTTGCGTACGCAACATTTTCTATAAATTGGAGTTCTGTAAGGCTTATTATTTGCAACCTTACTGAAATTATTTATAGTCTCAAGAATAAACTTTGCAAAAATACTTACTCCGACTGTCTAAGAAAACATAAACCCTTATTTACCCTAAGAGAGATGGTTATTGTTGAACTCCATGCTGAGAAAGAACTGTGCCTTCTTCGCCTAATTATCGAAGATTTTCCCTTAAATTAAGACTCCTAGCACTCTTGAACTATGCTTCCTTGCATCATGCTTATAATCAGGGGATGATTTTAAATCTATCAAATAAATAATCACGAAATGTTGAATTCTTTTTCTTTGGATCAACTGAATTTTCACCCAAATAAGATCTAACACCCTCGTAAGAATATTTCCGTGAAAGTGAAACCAAAATAGCACTGACCATGACCAGAATTAACCATGACCCATCTCACCTTGCAATTAGTGCGTAGAGAGTGAAATAAAAATATCACCGGATGGAGGACGGAAATTATAATCCTAGGTAAGGAGTACAGAGGTGTGTTAGGTCGGCATGCCACCATGAGACATTAAAGAGACGCAATCCAAATGAGAAATCTAGGGAAAGGTGAAAGAAGCCGTGAAAGGGTTAAAAAAAAACGGATGCACTGGGGCGAAAATGAAACCTACGGGCACCTCATTACATTTTACAAGGGAATGGTGTCGTTTTTCTCCGGGCAGGACGGAAAAGAGAGAGGGAGGAATTGTTAATGAGAGAAGGGAGGGAGGGAAAAAGGCTCAAAGGGTAACTGGGGAAGTGGAGCTGGTATGCTGGAGAGGAAAGGTACGGGAACCGGAGTCTGTCTATACACCAGAGCCCCTTTGGTTTGCTCCTTTAAGCACGAAGAAGTATGACTTTAGAGTAGTGCTTACTTCTCTTATCTCATGCCTACTTCTATCCTTGTTTTTTTCATAGTATGCCTTTCAACCGTTGTTTTTCCGACTGCTGTACTATTATTTCGCCTAGCCAGGGTAAGCGATTTAACAATGTGTACGGTAAACAAAGAACTTTATCAAAATAATGCCATTCAATACATGTACTTTTTGTCGCACCCTGGAAGTGTACTGAAAATTTTTATACCTTATTCATGGAAGTTACTTTGCATAAGTATGATTACACGATCCTACCACATGCAATGTAATGTAATGCGACCCTTCCATAATTAACAGTAATGGCAACAAACTTCAAAGAAAATATAATTAGCATAGTGAATTATTGATGAAGTAGTGCATAAGAAAATAAAATTCGTATGATGAAATAGTGAATAAAAATATCGTATGATCTTCAAATGTTCATCTCTACACCAAAATAATTATGCCTGAAAATATATATTTGGTTAGAGCTTTAAACAAGAACAAATTTTCAATTATTCAATAAACAATGCTAATCCGTTTTTTATTTCGTTGTACTACCTCTATGAAGCCTAAATTCAATTCAAATGTATCCTTTTAAAATACCTAACCGACCTATCTACGCTCCTCTCCGTGGTAGGTCCGTAATTTAATTTTCATAATTATAAATTAAAGATAACATAAACAGCTACTGGTTTTTACTTTGAGGATTAACAACAGCTTTTGATATTTCATTCAAAATTAAGTTAATATGAGGAAAAATGTCAATAAAAGTTTAAATGATTTTACTTTGACGAGCATTAGAGTTGTTGCAAAACGCAAAATTCCAATTCAACAATGAGCTCACATACCTGGGGAAAAACGAAGAAACCGCTTTGGCCAGATTATAAATTATGAGAGGATTACGATACGATGCTGTGGACTAACATTTAAAAATTGGTAGCGTTTAAACAAGTATTTACGAAATGTATGCAACTGTTACGGATATTCATGTTTAAAACTTAAGAAAAATAAGGTAAAAATTATTATGCTAATGATTCTGGGTTCATTACAAACAAGGAGAAGAAACTACATCAATTTACACGTATCATTAAAGCTTGATTATTGTTAATGTAATACTTATAGTGGAACTAAATACTCATATAAAACAATTGATTACAAGAAATACAGAATTAACATTTTTTTACTCATTGGAACACACGGTTGATATGTTAATTTTGCATGCATGCATGTATTACAACAAGTTATCAGCTATTGGTATTGAGTCCGGAGTAATGTATTGAAAGAAAATTATATTCAACTCGCAAAACTGCAACGATCAAGTTATACCCTGTACAATTTGCAAATAACATTTTAGATATAAGCATGGAATTTTATATCAATCACAATGGCGGAGATTTTTTACCGTATGCGTAGTACCTGAAAAACTTTTTAAAAAATAACTACTGCCGATTTCCATTGTAAGATTCAATTATATCAACATAAACTTTTTTATGTTGTCGTTAATATACCTAATAGTTAGCCATGATACTGGCGAAAATATTTCAGATTCCTTCCAAAATTTAAATTTTAGCGAGAGGATTAACGTAAGCAAAAATTAATTGGTTGATCATCATGTTATAACTCTCTCCATAGATATGAAATATTTTCATATATCTTGATTCCGACGATCCTCTTCTGTCAACAAAACGTAGTAAATGACATTTTAACTCCTAAGCAGGATTTTGTTCCTCTAAAAGAGTGCATGTGCACAAATGGGTACCAGTGTAATGGGATATAATAAAAGGAAAAAATGTTTAACCAATTAATGCAGGTAATTTTGTTTTAGATCGACTGGCTTATTTCCCGTTCTGAACATTGTATATGCTTCATTTGAAAAGAAAAACATTCGGGACCTTTTAATTTGAACTATTTTAAGGGCATAGCGTCAAGAACCTTTCCATTTGGCGCGTCAGTTGCGGAAGATAATGACATTCGAGTAGCGGCCACCAAAGGTCGCTGAACACACTATGGGTCTTTAATTCTCGACTGATGTCGTAATGGGGTCCATTGCTCCACAGCGACGAATATAAATAAGAGTAAACTTTCTGATTGATCGCACTTAATATCGAATTTCTGGTTAAATTGAGTGCATAACTAATTAAAAGCATGCTTCCTAATTCACTCATAATAAAATATACTCACTCGCGTTCATTATTGTGTTCCTGTTAATTAAAGGGGACGGTCCGAGGTCTATTAAAGATAAAAAAAAATGTATTTAAATGATTGCTGGGTTATCGTCCATGGCGAACCCGGGTCACTTTCCAACTCTGGAGGCTTTTGAATTACTAAACATAGAATTCTCAATCATGATGGTGCTCGCTTCGATGAGAGAGAGAGACACTCGTTGAGTTACTGAATTCTCCACATGGTGTAAATTCGAAAGCTACCTCGAGATTTGATTAATAAACTGAATTCCATGACATCCATTTCCCTGATCCAACCAATCACTTCAACAACGAATTTAAAGCCGAAACGATTATTCCTGTCAATGAGTGCTCGCCAATCATCATTAAAATTTCACCTCAAAAGTCGGCAGTGTGTTGTTGCAAAACCCTTTTAATACTTTACAGTGAATATATTACCTGAGATTTCACGGCATCTGCATCACTTAAACTACTCAGAATGCATTACGAACAATTTCTAAGGAATTTTATTTATTTATTTATATATAACCTGCAAGCCACCGCCAGGGTGTGTGGTAGGGGGTGAAGACACATAAGAATAATTTTACCCGAATATGACCCTACCGTGGTCGAATAATGTTGTCATGATCCCCTATCGTTCGCGGAAAAAATGATCTAGAAAATAAATCTTAAATCCATTTGTTCTGTACTTAATATCTCTATTTAATTAGCAGGATATCTCCTACCGTTTTACGATGGGGGTAATAATACAATTTCAACATCACTGCTAAAGATACCTCCTTCCAATTTATGCAAGAGTTTCAATCTGTAATTTAACCTTCACTCCGTGAGTGATTCCCAGCCTAGCTGCTCTAATATTTTGGATACGCTAATAAGTTTACTATAGCAACGTTTTAAAAATCTATCTCCTCTACGCTGCACGTGATCCAATTCGGCAATTAAACTTCGTGAGGATGCCATATACATGGGTGGTCTGAAAAGCTTCCGACCTCAAAAATTTCAGAAAAATTGTCTTGTATCTTTGTCAGGTCGGCAACTTTTCAGGCCACCTTCGTACTTGTAGCATATTCTTAATGAGGCCTAACAAACAACAGAAAACATTTCTCTTTGACCTTTTCATCACTTTTTTCAAGTACTCTTGTAATAAATCCTAATTTTTTCAATGCAATAATTACAGAGCTTATTACCTTGAAGTGCATATTAGCGGATGACTCCGTTAAAAGTTACTGTTGCGGCGTCTCCCGCAGTTTCTTTGGAATTTGCCTAACTTTTTGTTAGCTTGTTTACATATTCCTCGTATGTGTTTCACCCAGGAGAGAACGTGAGTGAGGGTAACGACTAGGCATTTGATTGAGTCTACACATTCCATTTCGGTGTTCCCAATGCAGTAGGGGTTCGAGTGGGAATCGCTCGTTTTCCAAAAATATATGACTTAGCACTTTGTTACGTTTAATTCTAATTGCCAAGTGTCGCACCAGCGTTGGATAGCATTAACCGACCAAGCTGCTGTGTCCTCAGGATCACAGATATCACGGTAAACCATCGCATCGTCAGCAAAAGCACGTATATTATTGGTGACTACGGAGTTAATGTCGTTAACTTAAAGTGAATGAAAGATGGCCGATGACACTTCCCTGGGGAACACTTGAAGTAACTTCTCCTGCATTTGAGCTAACTGCATCTATCACTGCTCTTTGAACCCGACCATTCAAATATTTTCCGAACCAACTCCGGATATTTTTATATATGCCGTATGCTTCTAGCTTTGCGAGTAGTTTACTATGAGGTACTTTGTCGAAGGCTTTCTTAACATATAGAAAAATCACGTTTTGAGTCATGCGTCGCGAATGGGTATAATGGATCGAATTAAAATATTAATAAATTTAAGGGAGTATTCGACTTGGGTGTAAAAATTGACATCCGTTTATGATCTGGAACCAGTGGAAGAAGCATACTTCATTATTTTCTTCCACGAATCCCTCTCAGGCAATTGACAATTTGAGCAAGGATCTTACTTTGGATCGTAAAATCATGATAACGGCGCCACCTCGAGTACTATGGACATGCGTGACTCTATGAACAGAATGCGGTGTAATGGTTGTGACCAATCACTCGTCCCAGAATCGAGCGGAGGAGTCCGACAATGCAATACGGCTAGCTGTTGAGCCGTTAAAATGAAGGTGGGGAGGGGTGCGAGTCGGAGGGTGGGTGGGCCGGTCCCGCAGTCTGGGTGGCCCTGGTGGTCGGCTCGTAGGAGGGAGGACTGGCAGAGAAGGGAGGTTGGGAGGGCGCGAGGAGCACACCCGGGAATGGGGAGACTGTTAGGATACCAAGCCCCCCTTGTCTTCGGATCCACATCCCTTTTAAACTCCCCCATCCACGGGGATCTCCTCCGGATTCGACGGCCGGAAATCGATTACGCAGGATTGGCTGGAGATTTATGCGACCCTTTAGATGGTTCTTTTAGGAGAGAAACGAAAAAAAAATAAAAAAGTAGCGCTTGGAGAGGAAGAGGGGGGGGGATAGATCGACTCCCTCCTTTATATTTCGTTTCTTCTCTCCCTCACACCGAAGCCAAATGTTGAGGAACGCCCCCGTTGTAAAAAGAGCTTGTGGCCCCTTCGAGTCTCACACCACCAACCTCGACCGCTTCCCCACCTCGGGGCAAAAATTTCTATTGCACAACCCTCCCACCACCCACCATTCCATCTATCTATTGCCGGCAATTCCACCCGCCCCACACCACTACTCTCTGTCGAGAGAGAGAGAGAGAGAGACAGCCTTCCCCCTACTCTATGATCGGTGAGGAAAAAACCCTCTCGCGCGCCGCGAGAACTAATCCCTAGGAAGAAATAACCCCACTTACCCTGTTGGTGGGGTCGGGACTAAAATGAGGCATCAATTCTCCGAACGCTCTGGGTCGAAGCTGAATAGATTTAATGAAAAATATATGTGTGCGTGCGCGGTGGATGGGGGGGGGGAGGGTTAATACTTTTCTCGTGGTGTTTGCTCCCCCATCTCACCTGTCCCGCAGCCGCTTCCCCACACTAATGTAGTCCGGTCTATTATTGGCTCCCGTGGGTGATCGTATGTAAATTCGGTCGGTGAAGTGTTGATGGGAGTTTCGCTGGGTGAGAGGGAGATAAAGAGGGGCGAGGATGGGTCGAGGAGGAGCTTTGAGAAAGGGGGCGTGGGGCAATTGAGAGAGGGGAGGGACTAAAGATATAAATGCCTAGACCACCCTCTCTCGAAAGAAAAAATTCAATCATGCATTGCGTTGCAGTGCACGGATATCCGTCAACGTATCTCCCTGGGAAATTTACTCGGGTGCACCAAACACGCACATGCGTTCAGATTTGAATACACGTTAAAAATTAATCTAGGCTGACATCTGCATCTGAATTATCGCTTGGTTACGGAAATGTCAATTATTAAGGTCAACTTCTAATTACGTCTGCATTGTTATTCGTAGGTTTCATATGGCGCCGAGATCGATTAAATTACTTGAATTTTATCTTCATCGATTTATCATTAACGAGTTCGAATATTTTCTTTTCGTGAGATGTAATTCCATACCAAAGTTTTGGGTTTATGTGACTCAATTTTAAATATTAAATAAGTATACGTAAAGCTGTAATACAAATAAATGAGATCAACATTTGCCTAAAAGAGTACTTAACTGAAGACCACCACCTTGCTCCACAGTATGTATGCTCTTTACTACTGTTAAGTAGTATCTCTTCTTTATTTCTTTAGATGCATCTCTACCCCATACAACAACATTTAACACATTAATTGCTCCTGGAGCCTGAAATACACTATACTCTGCATTAAATGATATATTCACTGTTTACTGCATTTACTGTTTTGCTGCATTGATGGCCCTTGGAGGCATATTAATATCTTTCCTGTCTCCTCCTACCACGGTTTTCTTCATGCTCACTCGAAGCCCTCCTCCTTCAAAGGCTTCCAATAACTTTAATATCATAAAATTAGCATTCCGTCACATTTCAGGGATCATTACCTGGTCCTCTGCAAACAGGAAAGATTAAATTGTTCCATACCGTGAGAGGGCGCCCACACCTACACAAGGTCAATTCCATTGTTTCAGCACATTCTGCACATATTCTGAATATTTGGTTTTCAAAATAACTTTCATAATACCGCAAGCCCCTAATAGAACATTTTGAGGTATAGGGTGAGTCATCCGAGGAACACAATGACTATAAAGTAGAAGATATGCCTTTTTTCCTGGTCTAAATTTCATCTTCGTAGAGTCCGCAATAAAGTATAGAGGAAATACAAAATCCTGTGGCGTGATTCGTAACTCTGGTATATCATGTTTAGCCGTGTGATGAGAAGGTGCAAATGCCTTTCATTTTACTACCCCAATTCAGCGAAGGAAAACCGCCGCAGTAATTCAAGTTTGTAAAAGATTTTTCTCTGCCAAATTTTTCCATGCCGTGTAAAATTGAGACGTCAGGAGTCAGTAACCGCCCTTGGAGAAGGTTAAAATCTATCCACACAATAGTTCATTTCGAGTTTCAATTATAAAATAATACGCAACGGGTAATTGAACAAATGAATTCTCAGATCCGAGCTCCTAAGTCTTATTCCGGCATAGTTCATGCTCATTCCTATGAGTCCAACATAACCACTAAACTGATGATGACGTTCCAATTGCTAAATTCAATAACAAAACAAGTACCTGATGCAAGGTGATGCTTTAAGTAGATGACTATATAAAAAGAATCAATGATTGGGTGAACTCGCATTATTTATCATTCACGAGCAGTGTCCTATTTACGGGAAATTAAATGTATTTCTCACACTAAGGGCATTAGAAAAGCTTGTAAATCTGCTGGATATATCACCAAAATAAATTAAAAGAAGGGATTTTCTTATTATTAAACTTATCAACTCGTCCTTACCTCTCATCCTGTTTCGAAAACGAATAACAAAGGATTTCCTCCTCAGAATTTTGATATAAATACCTAACTTCAATCTTCATAGTTTTTCCATAATTTTCCACAATTTGAGCCTCCAATTCTAGTGTAATAATACACCCAGTCACAACCTAAAGTAGTGAATCTTTGGGTACCGGGTGGGAGCATATCAACCACCCCATAATTGAATGTTCACAGTAGCATCTGATGAAATCAGTCCACGGAGAAAAAGAAGTTAGATATTTTTTAGCTCCAGTATAAATATTCATCAAGGACCATTAACGATTACTGAACAGCAGACTTCATGATAACTTAAGTAACTGAGAAAATAATAAATGCTTAAATTAATAATTCATCGTGCATGTTTAGTTAATCTAGCTTTCCAAATGTCCAGAGAAATATCTGCAAAATAAGATTTTCTGAATACAGTGTGACTCTTTGTGGAACTATTTCATATTTAAATGAATAACCATATCTTTGTTTCCACCTTCTACAATTTTATTTTTTTAAACAAGATATTTTTGTCGTAGAAAATCAATGGATCGCCTAGTTACGTAGATTTTCCACTAACCCAGGGCGTGTTTTGCTAAAGAAAATTTCAGGTGAGGAAAAAAGGCTCACATTTTCATTTAGAGATCTACTTGACTTTCTGTGCAGAAAAAAGAACAAACTACTCATTTTTTCATTTATATTCCCATTTATTTTCAATGCATATATTTTATACGTGATTTTCGATGCAAAAATATCAATATTTTTAAATAAATCAATATGTGTATATATATATATATATATATATATATATATATATATATATATATATATATATATATATATATATATATATAGATTTTATTTAAAAATATTGATATATATATGTTCCGTTTTTTGGGTCACCACGAAATCCAGGGACGATGTAATTTTGCAGCATTATAAGAATTAAACCGAAACATTACACGACCACTTAATCAACACAAAGTTCAATAATGAATACCCGACCTGAATATGGCAAAGGCTTGACGCTTTGTCAAATGAGATCGTGTTCAAATCCATGGCGTGGTTACGCAAGCGGATAAAAATAGGAGGATATGAAAACAGAGGACGTTGGAAGCAGAAAACTTTTGTAAATATTTTGTGTTACTACACGGCCTTTGATAATGAATCCCATTTCCGTCGCTTTTGATGCTATTGTTGTGGGGAGAACACCGAAAATTCCGTTGCCGTTAGGTCTTCCTTTTTAATCGCCTCACGCGGGCACACTGAGGGCATATAAAGGAATGAGAAAATACATATAACGTTCTGTTACCGTCGACTGCTGAGCTCCCATTGGCTATTTTTATTTCACACGATACATTTCAAATACATGTGGTGGTAGTCACACATACCAGATCCGTTGATATCGTTTATTCGTAACGAATTAAAGGGATAAACGGTCTCCGATGCTCAAACAACCAGCGACCACTCTCACCGCGAGACCGAGAAATGATGATTCCATTCGATTAAGGGGTTTAACAAGGATTAACGGGGATCGTCAACGAAAGCGGAGAAGAAGACAAACATTTTTTCAAGCACGTGCCGTATGCCGGGAGGAAAAATAAAACCTCAAGCAAATCGGGTTGACTATCCGGGACTTTGTGGTTCTCATGATCAACTTCGGCCTTTTCCACTTCACAGAAAAGTGAACTGCTCACCTGAGAATAAAATAAACGAGTTTTCTATGGAATTTCATTCCAGTATTCACTTCAAAAAATATTTATCGAAAGGATAAAAACACGTCCACACCTACAGATATGTTTTTGAATGATTTAAAACTGTGTATACCTACTCAATAAACGCGATAGAGGACTCAGATGCCAATGGCGATATGAAATTATTTTTTAAATTTCCACTCAGTTTGACTAATTTACACTGTGAAATACTAGAATTCGTCATCCTCCCACTATTCTTTCAAATTGAAACAGGAGCAAAAGGTAAAACTCCATTCGACCTACTTCACTTCACCAATAAAAGATTTTTGGAAAAAGTTATGAAATATTCAACTCAATGTTAGTAATGTTTAAAGCAGATATTTAAACAGGGTATACGTTTGGCTCTTACAATATTGCACGCCTCAGGTGTCTCTTTGGTTTGAACGTGAATTAGAATGCGAATAGAACTGCGACACGACGCACGCACAGAGTCGTTACTAACACCATAACTAATAAATATCAAGGAACTCATCATCCTTAATGTTGAGTTTAATGTAAATTAATGTAATACCTTTGCTGGAGTCTCCACAAATCATGTAGCTTTTTCTAGAACCCATGATTGCGTCAATCATGCCGTTGACCGTGGATCTGTAGAGGTTCTGAATTCCTTCAGGGAATTTAACTCGGAAGTGAAGCGGGTGGGTACTGCCGATGGAGTTGATGTGACGCTCTCAATCTGCAGCCTTGTCCCGAGGATTGATCGTGGACCTCTGGTTTGGAGCCGAGTGGAAGGCATCAATCAGAGTTTGCATGCTTCCTGCAGGGATCTCAAGGCGTCTTTCGTCGACCTTCAGGGGGCGATCCATTCGTGTAGGAACCCCCTGAACCGTTCTGGTGTTCACTACACGTCTGAGATCGCCAGGTATGCAGCAATTAGAATATTTGAGCACCGTAGGGCTTTTTTAGATTAAAGCGTAGGTCAGCGTGCAGGTGAAATAGTGGGTCTCTAAAGTCTTCTTTACCAAATTATGTAGCTTTGAATGAAGTGAGGTTCAGTGCTAGCAATTGTACATTTAACACGAATCGGATAGTATTAGTCGGAAAATTTTATAAGGGATTAAATATTAATAAGAAGACGACCCTAGTTCAAAATTTAAAAAACCTTAATGCCAAGGAAATATTATCTGTATTGGTAGTTTATTGCCGAAGTTTAAAAAACAATGTCGCAGAATATCATCACCTTATTCAAAGCGCAGGAGTACTTATAATTATTGGGACGGAAAGCTGGTTATCCACTGATATTGCCGACGGTGAAATTTTCCCAAAAATCCTTTTCCATTTACAGAAATGACAGAACAAATATAATCTGGGGCGGAGTCTTTGTTGCAGTCGAATATTCTTGCGTCAGCAGGGCTGAGGTAATTACGGGTAATGCTTTGGAAAGCGTTTTGGTGCTCAATAAAAACTCCTCAATGCAAAATAATTTAAGTATGCACATTAAAGACCACCAGTTAATGGAGACAATTAAATACTAGAAATTTATCAGCAAATCAAAGGTTTTTTATCGCAACGCAATGATCGTGACGTTATAATCGGTGGAGTTTTCAATTTCCCATTTATTGGATGGAGCACATTATTATTATTATTATTATTAGGTAATCTACCGGTTTAGGTAGGTTTTTGGATGGACACAGCCACTAAATAAATATTTTGTGATTCCTAACAAAATACCAAATCCAGTATCCTACTCTACCTCAGACCCCTCTTCATCTCTGAGTACTTTCTTCCTCCCTTCATCCCGTCCAACATCCCTATCCTGTTCCTTCCCTTTCCTCGTTTGCCTAACATTCTCCCCTCTATTACAGTCTTCAAAATCCCACTGCCGGTCAGTACACCCTTCATCCACTTTTCCTGCCTCCACAGAATTTCTCCCAACAAACCCCTCTCTTCGCCCACCATACCAAGTACTTCGTCATTTGTTTTCTTCTCTGTCCATTTCACCTTCTCCATTCTTCTACTGGAGCACATAAAGTTTTAAAACGGGCGGTAAAGACAAAGATATTTGCAAATCGCTATTGAGTTATTTCACGTGGGGATCGGGATGGTTCGGTGGGTAACGTACAGGCTTCCCACCTAGAGGGCCCGGGTTCAAATCCTGGAGCCAATAAATATTTTTCAGTGGTATCCCGATCCGCCGTACTCACTTTGAGTGAGTACGACGTCCATCGGATGGGAATTTTAACTGCGGACCCCTTGGCACCTTTCGACAAGAGTAGGCTAATGCCGACGCCGGATTTCTCTCCACCCTTCCTCTCACATCAATTCGTAATGGCGCAAATTACCTTAGCTGTCGGCCGTCTCCCATAAAAAGCTACTAATCTTTTACGCTGAACTGATCAACTTTTTACTTCACCAACTAGGGGCGATAATATTCTTGACTCGTTAGCCACGAATATTCCCAAAAAGGTCAAAACTATGGGAACTATAAAAGGAATTAGTGACCACAGGGTAGTCAGTGCTAAGTTTTCACCTCATGGGGTCCGAAATAAGAAGCCTAATAGTAACGCCAATTACCCTCGGAACGCTTCCTGTATATTACGTATATCTTATACGTGAGGTGACCTAACACCCCCCGCCACACTGGCTTGCGGCGACTTGTGAGGTTTAGTGTATTCTCATTCGATCTTCATCAGTCAGATCAGACTGTATAATATCAATCGTGTTATCATTATTCATTATCGTACCAAGGCCCTTCAGTATAATGAAATGGATTAATTGGTTGAAAGAATTTTTTCATATTATTTATATTTTAATTGTTAAGACGCGTTTTCTAGCAAAAAGAATTAGCAAAAAAAAGGCCATATTCCATCTAGTTTCTGCAACACTTGGACATATTGATTTAACCTCATGGAAATGTAATTTTTGTTGCGTAAATCTTAATCTAATGGAGCTAACATTGCTTCTGAAGTAAGGAATGCGAGTCTTTATGTGCTTTTAGTCGGAGTCTGAATTCAAAATTTCAAGAATGCACGTTTTCTCCTTTGAATGCATGAGGCATTGACGCAACCCTTAAACATGCATCCAAGCAGAATTCTCTTTACCATATTGAATTCTGCAATGGAAATTCTAACTACTCGGGTTCTTAAAAATTGGCATGAGCAGAAATGTTCTTATTGCCCTTTAGTGATCGCAACCAATCGCACGGACGGATATGATTTTTCTGCATCGACATTCACCGAACTGTGAAGAAGTTCCTCCCAAAATTTAGACTCAAAATACGCAGCCACCGTTGCGATGAACCGGTGTCGAGTCCTTTCAATTCAAAAACTTATGAAATAAAAAAAAGCAAAATCTTTCTTTTCTTCCCTACATTAGTATGCTCGATGCTATTTACACGAACTCAGACGAAATTCAGTAGACCGCAAGATAAGGAGAATACTATTCCAGTTCTGAATTTCTGACCGCACACTCGAAGTCCGTTTCAATTATATGGATCGGTAGCAAGCTCTCAATATTTATACGGGAGATCAATGTTAAAACCATTATCAAGAATCATAATACCTCGCCTGCAAACACCGTTGCACAAATAAACTTGCATTAATTGAATAACCGTATTCTCGCGAAATCATCCCACTGAACTCTGACAGGGATGTAATATTAATTTCTCATTAAAGATTTTGAGAGAAATTGCTTCTCGATCACTCGTTAGGGAACTTGACTTTGAAGGGGAATGATTGAAAATAAATTATGAGAAAATACATCCTCAATCTCAAGTAGTGTATTAAGGCATCACAATTTTCATTGACACAAAAGTATTAACCAAGCTAAATTTTATAAAAAATTTTGTATGTATTCGCAAATTCTTAATCATGTGAATTCATTTGATGTTTTTGTTTCTTGAAAGATTAACTCCTTGTCTTTATCAACCTTATAATATTTTTAGTCGCAATGAACTTATTAGCTCGTAAAATGTTCAATATGAAGGACAATAAGGCATTGGCACAAAAAGGTTAATGGCATTTTATTTAAATTCCACGCCAAAGTTCAGAAACTCAACGGAATCTGAAGTACAATCGTTTCGGAGGGTATATAACGGTAAATCCCTTACGCGGATCGGCGTTCCAGAAAGGCTTATTATTCTAAAACGGTAGAGTACAGGGATCCTCTATTGAGGAAGATGCTTGGGAAGAGATCACAAAAGAAAAGAAATTCAGGAGAAAAATACGTGATATGGAGAAGGAAACAATTACAAAAATTAAAATAGGCGTAACGTGCTATTTTTATTGCTCAGTGAAAGAAATTTCAAATGAAAAATTGATTTAGAACGTTTCATAAAACGAAGGAAATTTTAGTTCTTTTTCTAGCCTGAAATCCACTAAGCGCTTTCTCGCAAGAGTAATGAGGATTCTGAAGTGAATTCATGACATTATTTTCGGAGAAATATAAATGTGAAATGAAAAATAACTCCGAAGATATAACATAATACCGATTGTCACGTGTAACAAAGAATAACGTCATAAAAAAGTATATATACATATATGCCGTATTTAATTATGCAACTAAAATATAAGTTAATATAGTTACAATCCTGAGAAACGAACACAAAATAAATCTTTACTGTAAAAGATTCATGCCTTATTAAGTATTCTAATGTAATGAGAATACAAGGAATTGCATTCATCAAATTCATTTAACCTCATACAAAATACTCATTCCAAAAATCAGTAAGTATTCTTAGAAAAAGAAGCATAACATTTATAGGGAAAAGGAGTCTTAAAAGAATTTAATATTATATTAGAAATAAAATGCACGCCTTCTTCACGCCCTTTCTTCTAGCTGCCATTATTCACTAACTATGCATTTCTCCTTCCGATGAATTTACACCAATTTGAACACTGGACTCCGAAGCAAATGTCTTTCCTCTTCATGCTAATAGCGATGGAACGCCGTTTCCGTATGATAGATAACCTTCTTCCTATTCGGAACTTTCATTCTTGGCAAGCTATGCTGAAATGACTACCACTGTTGTGGTTTTAATTGTGGCGGACTGGGGTGCGCAGAGGAAGGACAGTAGGACGGGCCACATTTGAAGGGATTGGGTGAGGGGGTGGGGACACGAAAGGGAAGGAAGGGGTAGATGGGCAGAGTGTGAGGGGTGGGAGGTGGGGAGGCTCAAAGGCAGGAAGGGAGGCGGAAGAGTCTTCCCGGGTTAAGTGAGGTCCCGGGCGCCAGGTGGCGGGCCGGAGAGGAGGAAGGGAAGGTTTCCGATGAAAGGTCAAAGGTTTGCCACATGCGGATGGGGCAAGCGGCGATCGACCCCTCCTCCTCCTACCGACTCCTCCGTCCCAGCTCCGCCCTCCATGGTCCCCGTCACACGAGAAGGGAGGGGAGGGTCAGAAGAGGGAAGGGAAAAAATATCCGCGTCGGAAACTCCGTCCATCCTCTCCCGATCCCCCCCTCTCTCTCTCCCCCGCTCGCCCTGTCCCCCCGCAGTGCGTATTCCGAAACCCTGAGTGAGCGGGCCGGATTACTGGTCTCCGGCGATTGAAATGCTCCTGCGTACGTACGTCTATAACGAGTGGCCGGCTACTATACGGTTATACTTCAGCTCATCGCGCGCCGTTATCGCAGCTTCAAACTTTTAAACTGGCACTTGACCATGATGATGATATCATCGCTATAGCCCGCGGCAGGGGAAATGTCGGCAACTAATTCGTTATTTTTTTTTCACGTGACATTATCGCTGGCGCGACACACTGCATTTCCGTAAGCCCGCGATAATGCCAGTTGTGATTTCCGTTACAAATTAAAATTATGCGCGAGAAAAACAAAGAGGCCAACACTTGCGGTGCTATTCTTCGTGGTTTTAATTGCCGAGAAGGAACCCCGCTTAACATTACACTTCATAACTTAGCACTCAGTAATCCAATAAACAATTCTTAAAATCTACATGCTTATTATATCTTTCCTTCATTCCGTCCGACACACCTATTCTCTCCTTGCCTACGCATTGCTTGTCTCATGTTCTCCCATATATCGTAGTCTTCAATGTTAAATTGCCACTCAGTATAACCTGCATCCACCCTTTCTGCCACATTTGAATTTCTCCCAATATTTTTCTCTCAACCTATTGTATACTACTCTTAGTTCTTCTCAGTTTAAAGGAAGTTCTAGATTGGAGGGTTTTGAGATGTGGATTTGAAACGGATGGAAAAAGAAAAATAGACGAAAGGAAAACGGACAACTCAGGTATTGCAGAGGAGGGGAAAAATCCGAAAGAGGTAAAATAAATGGTAGAAGGGCATTTGGATTAGTCTTCGAATATTGAAGACTGAGATATGTAGAGGATAATAAGTCGAAGCAGGCGAGTTCGGGAGGAAAAGAATAAATATATTGGACGCAATGAAGGAAGGTAGAAACTATTCAAAATTGAGGAATTGTTTGCTTTAATGTATTGGTATCACTTTTTGTCGTGAAAGATACGGCTAGTAAATTTAGTGGTGGTTACCCTGTGTGCCCATCTATTACCTATCTAAAGCGCTAGGTTACAAATAGCCACAACAAAAAAAATATGTAGTTTTATTTGAGTAGAATGGGTGTTTCGCGGCTAGGTAGGAAATATGCAACTACTTAACTTCAAAAGTAACACCAACAGTGGACTACTACTTAGGTACAAACCCGGGTGCCACCGCTAACAGCTTCCATCTAAATTTAAGCGGCGTCATTTTCTGAGTAACCAACTCCAAGAGTCACCGCCGGCATAAAATGAAAGAAAAGTAAATACTGCAACCTTAAGTGTGAATTTAACTCATCATAGAGTACTTGACGAGCTTTAGTTTCACCTAATAAATCATCAATTGGCCTGATCACTGAGCAGGGTAGATAATCATAATAAACTTAAACTCTTTCTAGTTTTTAAGTAAAATTGTTAATTTCATATAGCCAGGGTAATTTTATTTTCTCTTTCCCTTATCCCTTCTGTTCTTGGGTCCTAAAAGTTGTTGACATTATTAACTAATAATATTTTTAAATAACATGCTCACTGTATACAATAAGATGCTCTCGAGTATCAAACTCTTCATGAAAATGACATTTCGGTGCTGGAGAGGTAGCAGGCCAAGTATTACATTTATTTCCGTTTATTTTTCTCGTGAACGCGGAATAACTCGTCGCACCATTTGCCACAAATGGGATTGGGTAAAGAATGATACCTTTTATGTTTCCGTGTGTCTCTGGGACACTTAATTCGTGTCCACGTTCGTTTGTAACTCACTCGTTTAAACTCGCATATTCATGAGTCGAGCTAAATATAGCTGCCACGGTCGCAGGCGAGAAGCCCTTTACAAGAACGTAAGTCCCAGTGCATCGTGTTCTCGCTTAATCGAATCCTCATCGCGTAGATAAATTTCGCAATGGGGTTAACCTATCGGAAGTTGGGAGTAAGAAAGTGATGAACATTATCAGTTCATCGGTTGCCCGAGACGCGATTGATCGGATCGACTCACACGGTTTATCGTGACTCTGTCACCGAAATGGATCAATGCAAGTTATTTGCCATCGGGACACCGCACTCCAATGGTCAACCGTGATGCCAAATGATCTTACCGTATCGCCAAATTATTTTAGCGTCAACTTATCGTAGCGTCTATTTATCTCAACGCAGAACTCACAACGATGAGAATTTATCGTAAACCTGTAATAGTTGCCAAAACAAAGAAACATTTAATCGCTTGAATAAATAATAAAGACAATATTTTAAAAATAAAATAACATTGATATTCACTTCAAAATTATAAAAATGAAAGATGATAGTGAATTTGTTTCAAAGCTTGATGACATATAGTCATATCGACTTGTTATCAAGCCATCAAAGTAAAGCAGAAATGGATATATGCTGCACTCGCCCTCATCAACCACGGCAAACTCCGTAACCCACCAAATGTCATCAATCGAGTTTCTGTTGAGAACCATTGCGAACGCTATGAGTTTGCCTGCGGTTGATGATGTGATAAACTGAAGCTGCGACTGGTTGAGGCCGTGATAAACCGACGTCATGCTAAGTGAGACCTTAAGTTAGTGCTGCGATAAATTTTGAGCAATGATTTAAGTCCAATGAGCTCGATAATTCGACGGCGAATTGGGGCACGAAAGGGTAAAGACTTGGTCACGTATCACTCCGAACTTCTGAGTCCTTCGCAGATATAGCGGGGTACTTCTAACATTGACGGGGAAAAATGACCAAAAATGATGTTTTTAGAAAAAGAGTTTTTAACTTCAAAGACGAAATCTTTTAATGCTGTGAAAAAGTCGAGTTAGGCATTCATAAAAACCCGACTTTGCCATTGGGTGGCTTAATGGGATACGGTCCCATGCCTCTCATGGGAGGCCCTCATGCCTCTCTAAATTTAAACGGAATATTCTTTGATAATACCTAGTAAAATGGTTAAAAACTTTAGAAAAACTTGAAAAAGGGGTAGAACATTAAGAAAATTCGTCTGTCATCATTAAATCCAGCTCTATATTGTTGGCCAGATTTTGGCAGTTGTAAGTACCTTAAACTACCAAAAGTCTGATTTGGATATAACCAGTCTCCCATAGTTTTATAAAGCCCAGTCATTCAATAGTATTTCCAAAATACACCCTCGAGAGTTTTCAATCGTCAATTTTTCTAAAATATTTTATGAAAAATTCCATAGCCAAAAGTATTGATCTCCAATGCCTAGAAATAATTGATTTTTCTAATTTATTATCTTAGACTTAATTTTATAAAGAACATATCCACAAACTTCTGAAAAAAGAAAAAAAACATGAAATGCTCCACTCTCGCTATCCTTTGCAATAAATTTCAACGTCATCATCGGTATCTAGTCTTGTGATTTTTTGCAAATATTTTATATGCAGAGCGCATATGCGTATTAATGTACAACACTGACATTGTGTTTTGAGTTCTCATTCTATGTCTATCCCCGAATCTTCTTAAAATCAATACATAAATGTGCTAGCTCGAAACTTGCCTACTAATCATGTTTTACTTCATCATAATTGTGTAAAATACTTGCGCTAATATCCCCAGGTTTTCATGACCAGTACCGCGTGAATTAATCGATACAGGTTATCTATATTTCTCTCTCTCATTCCAATCCTTAATCTGGCATAACCCTCTTACGACCGCTTTTCTTTGAACCATTATTAATCAAGAAGTCTCTCCAGTTGGTCGTTGTAATGTAACCATTAAAAGAGTACTTTGAATTTATATTAGGTGAAAACGATTGAGTTTACGGAACATGAAAAGATCAAATATCTGTCCGGTGACTTCAATTGGAGTCTACTGTTAAGTAGTAAGTGGTATGTTCATGTGAATTTGGTATTGCGTAAGAATATGACAGGATGCGAGGTCTTTACATGTACGTGAATGGAATCACCTGACCAGATATTTGAAATTCCCTAATGTTCGGAAAGGAACCCGGAAAACCACTGAGAAAATTTCCGCAAAATCCATATTTGAAAAATATTCATTCTCAAAGAACAATCGCGCCGTCTAAAGAAAATATAAACAGTATTCCACTGCTTGGGGGCTGCAACTTACGCCTCTTTCTTATAGGATTTCAATGCAACAGGATATTTTTATTGCAGAAAAAAGGCATGAATGAATGAATGCTCAAAGTCAGCTAAAAAGATAGTAATTTTCCAAATATGTTTGACGCCTAACTTTAAAAGTATAAATTTAAATAAAACACTATACTTGGATTCGGTGTGGACATTGTGTAATATTAAAAAAAACTCTTCCATTGGGAGGTTTTCATTTCATAAGTCAAAGCTTAAAAAAATTTCAAGTGTCTCATTTCTTGACAAAAAGGTTGATTATGGAGGGGAAACGTGTATTCATTTCATTAGCACCTCCTCTTGTATTCCGGTCATCTAGGACAGAAAAATCCCTATTTAAATGGCAATTATTTCGCTGCTTCAATCACTCCAGCAATATTATCGGAATTCTAAGGATACCTAGTGTGAGAATAGTTTAAAAGGACCAGTACACTTCAATGGACCTTCATCTGGAAGTTTAGCCACACTTAACCAGCCGAACGACAAACTTCAGTCCTCCAGCTGATGTGAAACTTCCGCATTAACTATTTATATTGAATTTTGGCCCACCCTAATACCAAAAAAAAAATAAACGAGACTTTTAGCTAAAATTCTAAATATTTAACTAAACCTTATTTAACCAACTTACTGCTATTATTTAAGTCTAAGGTAAAGATGTCTTTATGTTTTAAAGAGACATCTAAAATTACTTGCTACACAGTTCATAAAGTCATCAATAGAAAGGATCCACCAAATCATTGCTTCTGTCCACAGAATTTTCATGTGATAAAAGTAAATGATTACTCTCTCTATATATATGTATATGCATAGACATACACACACACACACACACACACATATATATATATATATATATTAAAACATGTGTATGTGTAGATCTATACTCACATGTACATGGTTTGGTGCGGTGATTATACAAGCGGTGTCTCAAAATGATATTCTCGGACGCTATTGACACTCCCTGAAGGAAAGTATAGATTTTTTTCATTTTTTAAGAAAATAATGAAAAATTCAAATACTCTATTCAAATCATTTCAAATATCCGGAGAAATCCTCCATACCATACCATGAGATAGGGTCTGTTTCATGCCAATTTTTGCCTTCCCTAAAATTTTTCGAGCTACCTTTAAGTGTATTAAGTTACTCTTAAGGGTGAAAGGGAATATATTCAAAGGTAAAACTAATACAGTCTTTGTTGATAAAAACAATTAGCCTTTAGCAAACATCAATTTCTGTTTACCTTTGAAGTGATACCTGACCTTAGGGAAGGGAACGAAACCTTTTATTTTTATGGGAGATACTACATCAAACAATCAGTATGCCTTTTGTGTTTGCCCTAAAAAAATCCACCCTCAAGGCATAGAACTAAGGGATTAAACGTTGCTTGACGCACGCTCAGGGCCCACAAGTTGATGGAGCTCTTAATTCATTCACAAACGGCTCCGTAAACTCTGACCAACCATCCACATTTGCTACACCCGTGTAAAAGGCTAATAAAGGGAGCAAAGTTACGTATTAGCAGAGGGTGAGCGCTTCATCCAGAGTTCATGTTACCGGTTTCATGCGTGTGCGGACAAAGACGTAAGCCAATACGAAAGGCCTTCATTATTTTTTTTTCTTTCATATTTCTGACTGCTACGTAAACATTAGCACTGCCAAAATCATTGCCTGAATAATGTGTCGCGTACACTATCACCTCTTTTAATGTCCACGGGAGATAAAGTACATATGTAAATAGCAAAATCCTAAAAACCAATCCTTATACTTGCATTATATCGACTGTGCAAAAATAGGTACACAGATTTAATCCAGGTGGAATATTCTATTCTACCTGAACTCCAAGATAATAATTTCTCCTTGTGTTTTATGTTCATACACCAATAGAATGCATCACACTTTATGATAGTAATATCTGTATTATTGCTCTTATGATGGAATGATACAAAAACTGAAACATTCCCTCAAATCGTGATCCTCGGTTTGATTATACACTTATACTAGTGCTTTTATTGAGTGAGAGGAAAAATTACCATGTTTATTAATATTCGTACAGAATCCAACTTCCTAATCCACTATTAATATAAGTTTAATCTCCTTCATTTTATTTTGGCGTGAAATCTCATCTACGTTATTTTTCAATGTAATGGACAGTATTTCTTTCCAATCGCCAGTAGAACTAGAATGTATCATGCTCGAACACGTTAGTGGGATAGCTTCTTACTTTTATCACATTCCCTTATCATTAATACAGTATTTAAATGGCTTCTTTATCCAACCAATAAAAAGTGGTAGATATTCTCAATATATTCCGAGAGTTCCAGCATATGTGGTCCGTGTAGGATTAGTTTAATTTAGAAATGATATTGCGTGCAGCGAAATGTAATCAGTTTTTAAAAAAATACCATGCACGGTCGAGACTAGATTACAAGAAGAATAATAGGGTGGAATATTCACAGAATGTAAATTAAAAAATATAGACTATAACTTATCTATATATAAATTTGAGCCAGTACACTTTTCTGAAAAGTTTAAACACGTTACAATTCCCATTGCTTCGATCATAAATCCAAGATTAGGGAGATGTATTGTAGGTGAGGAAATTTTAACATGACTATTTCTGCGTGCAGCAAAAGAGCAAGATCACTATTACGATAAGTATCTTCTAAAATACATTCAGTAACGCTATTAAAAGCAATTGAGAGCGAAAATGCTATCACGGTTTATTGAAATTTTGCGCTATAGAATTCAATCCAATGAACTCCTTAACTCAACCAACAATCAATATGAAGACATTTCTCTTGAAATCGAGTCATAAAGGAAAACTATGCCCTAATTATCGATTGATAATGACAGTACTCTAATAATCTGTAAGTGTGCCTCTGAATAGTAGTCTCCTAATATTCAAATAGAACCAACTGAAAGTCATTTAAAATGAGAGTCTTTATATGTTGAAATTTAAATGAATCACTTCACTTAACAAAAATACTGCAGGACACAAAATTTTATATAGACCCATTCTTCCAACTTTTGGATTACAACTTTTCAAAAAGTTGCTGTCCATTTCGTCGTCGTACGCGCGCATTATATAAATTGCACGGCTGCCTTAGAAATCCCCTTGCTTCAAACAACGGCAGTGCCTAATGCACGTAAATCTCAAGGTAATAGCGCACTTAAATGCGAGTGCGGAATTTTTTTTATTTTTTTTAAGCGAGCGACTTCAAGGAAATATTTTTTTATTGATCTCATCCCTCAATGCGTCCAACTGCACGGGACTGCCTCCTATTTCGAATCGCAGGGAATTTCCACGCGAGGGGCGCACTTGTTTCGGGGACTGCGAAATTAGTGAAACGGCGGAAGAAAGTAAAATGTTAAGTGGCAACTGCGGGACGTGCTACTTTTCCCCCCCTCTCCCCCCGTTTTCCTTCCCACCACATCCGAGCGCTTTTCGAGTGAGCGTTCACTGGGAGAAGAAGATTTCCTGCAGCTGCATTCAGCTCATTTCGCAAAAGTAGGAAACTCTTTTCGCATCAATCTTCCTTCAGCGGAGTAAAATGACGTCTCTGCACTCGGTACGCCATTTTAGTTTACAGATAATGGAAAAGGAAGGAAAGACCCCAGGAGAGTGTGGCGATATAACGGAGGGAAGTAAACTAAGTAAGAGTTCCCTGCAGGACTAAATGCACGCTCATTCCTGAACGAGTGGAAATGTACTGCGGAGAAATCATTCGATTCCTAATTTATTGAATCCGATCGGAAGCCGCAAATAATTTAATGGAGAACAAAAACAAATGACTGCATTGCCTTCTGCGACGTTTACCCTACGAAATTCGGTTGAGTTTACGTGTGCCAGCCATAACCTTTTCCCAATCCACCCCATGTCTCAGTTTGCTAAAATCTGTCACACTTTTTCCCATTCGGCCGTTCGGATGGTTGACTTATTTAAACAATAACAACGGAGCAAGTCGTTCATTTAAATAAGCCCAACCACAATTGCAATATGAACTACAATAAGTCGTCGTTAGTTGACATGCCATTATCGATAGTATCGATTATGTGACGCCAGTAAATTCTTGATTGACCTCTGTCCTCTTTTTGTCAGTTATTGATCGATGTGAATGATAGTTTCGTTCGCTTTTGAACAGGGAGACACGCAGTGATTGATTTCAACCACAGCCCTACATTGTCTTTCACTATTGACGTGAATGATTTTTTATTCATTTCTTTTCAATAAACTGTGCGAACAGGTCTTTTTAACTAGTCATGGAAACACTTAAGACGATAAAAGTATTTTGCACTTTAACCTACATCTTATTTTTTTACGATTCAGGAGGTTAAAATTTTAACCTGCGAGTTTTTCTCTCTTCTCAAACACAAAGTAAATGTTTTTACGTGTAAATTTCCATTAAAATGTATCCTCACTGTTATTTTGATATATTTAACTAATGGAAAGTCGTCATTCTGTTGATTTAGACTGGATAAATTCATCATTTTTCAACGAAGTCCCATCTACTATCGACGATTTTAAGATGTATAAACTAAAAAATTATTAGTAGCAAAATTTTGAGCACATTTTAGAGATAAGGTATACTGTGTGCATTGCACCAACGCACTTTTCACTATGAGGTCCTAGTCAGGCATAACTTCATTTCCAAACTCGTTGATGAGGTATAGGGGGAAGTCAAGGAGAAAATCATCCTTAACCGCCAGCTGGGAGGGACACATGAATGATATACCTCGACATAAATTTTAAAACAAAAGCAGGGAGAGCAATCCTCGAGTGTAAAAAAATTCAGTAATACTCAAACATAGACGTGTGTGCTCAAGATCTAAATTTGATACATTCAAATCTTATTGAAAAATCACAAACGGTCGATTTAAGACATTGATTGATAAATGGCATGCAGATGCACGTGCAATACGACAGTAGCCATCTGAGATGCCCAACGTATGATCAATTACCGAAGGTATTTTAAAAAATTAGGACGCACACTGCGATCGCCTATTAAACGTAGTCTTCTTAACTAACAACTATCGGATCACAAACTAATACCAATATATATTTGAAAATGTCGTTAAAATTACGAAAAATTTACTAGCATTTTTCAAAAACTGTTTTATATAACAAAACTCCAAGGAAACAACTGACATCGATAATAAGCCCCTCACCCCTCGAGTCACTGTGTAAGAAATTTAAAAAAACCTTCCCTTCATCCTTCAATGTGATTGAATCTGGTTTAAATGACAAATCCAAGTGCGATCCATTAAGTTTTAGGGGCGATTTTCATTAATTTCAATTTTGTTCATTTTATTTGCCGCATGAGAGTAACTTGAAAATTCGGAAATGGTTATATTTCTCGAGAACCCAGGATTCGTGATACAGTGTTAATGGAGTATTTTTGCTATGGAATATGGAAAAATATTAAGCATTATCTCGACTACTTAAAGAACTCTAAAAAACCGCAGAATATTATTACAATTAATTTAATAAAACTCTTCTATAAAATCCACATGCTCGCAAACATCGGGTCCTGTAAATACCTTTTTTGCACCTTCCTCGTTATTTACGTTTCTTTTCTAGCTTTGAACGGATAAATGCGTCGTTAAGAGATCTCCGAGCACTTAATTTGCTGTTTTCAACTTTAACCCTATTCCCTCCGTTCCTGATTTAAGCTCCTTTGCATGTGTTATATTAACTCATACTTTCATTTCTTTTTAATGCATGCATAAAAATTCTCAAAATGTTTATCTTCTTTAATAAAAACGAGAGAGGTTTCTCTAAGCTAAAATTCAGTAAAAAATATTGTATTTTCAACTACGGTGCCTGCTGAAGATAGAAAATGATGCAGTACTTGTTATCTGTCAACGTTATAAGGAAGGTAGATTTGAGAGTTTTATACGAGGGTCATCCGGAAAGTAGTACCCGTTCGTGCCGCATGAAGTGCTGACGACGCGAGTAGCCGCTGGACGAGGTCAGATAGCTTCAGTGGCTTGTCTGCCTTCTCTGAGCCAAGTTGCGTGACGCTAGCATTGCCTGTGTTGTTTCTGTGATTGTTTACAATGTTTAAAAAAATTGAGAACGCCGCCAGTTGTGAAGTGAGGGCAGTGATTAAATTCCTCAATGCAAGAAACGTTCGCCCATGTGATATTCATCGCCAATTAAAGGAGGTGTATGGAGACAATGTAATGGACGAGTCGTCTGTTCGGCGGTGGTGTCGCAACTTCAACATGGGGAGGGGGAACACACACGACGATGAGCGTTCGGGGAGACCGTCTGTCATTACAGACCAACTGGTGAGCTCAGTTGACGAATTCGTGAGGAACGATCGGCGCGTCACAATTGATGACATCTGTGAGCATTTTCCCAATGTTTCTCGAACAATTGTTCATGAAATTGTCAAACACCATCTGCATTATGCAAAAATTTGTGCAAGATGGGTCCCTCGCGTATCTCAATGAGCTGGCGGCGAAGGACTATGCAGCAGGAATACAGAAACTTGTCACACGTTATGACAAATGCCTTAATTTGCTTGGAGATTATGTTGAGAAGTAGTTTAAAGTATCCTCTTTCAAATAAAATTTTTTATGCTTGTTAATATTTACTTTTGTGTCTTTATTTCACGAACGGGTACTACTTTCCGGATGACCCTCGTATTTCATTTGAAACTGATTATAGGGGTTGCTTAACTGCCATTTATCTTTGACAAACCGGTCCGAGTTTTGTGGAACGATATATGCCACGCTTCTAAGTAATAAGTTTAACTTCACGTGCGCACTTCCATGCGTCCTTGCCATTGAATCTCTTTTCGACGGACGTTCTTGTCTATACTTATTTATGCTCAAATTACACACATAAGTTTTTGTCAATCTCATTAATTAATTTTCTTCTTCAATCTTCAATTTGATCTTCTCAGATAGTTGTACGCACTAAAAATTACGACAAATCTCTGTGAATGAATAAATTAAATGAATACATGCTTTATCATGAACAAATCTAAACGACATTAATCATCTTCGATTTGTCTTTATTCCTTGATCATCTTCTTTCCATGTTTTCTTTCGCCAGTTTCTCGAAGTTAATTAAATCACCTCCGCGATAACGGAATGTAATCTCATGTTATTCTGTCTTTCACAGACAGACTTTACCCTCCCTCCATCATTATTATTTGGTCTTTCTGACTCATACTGGAATAAAATCGTCCATTCTTTCCCTACGCAATGCCATTCTTTCATTTATCATATTCATTTTACTCTGAGAAACAGCTTCTCGAAATCAGTCAGAAAAAAGTCAAGATATCATTTAAAATAAATTGCTTCTGATGATAGAGATCACTGGAACTATTATCCATCCTGATGATATTTTCTCGTGTGAGATAAAGATCAACCATATCCTCGTAACATCTCCCTTTTAAGCCTCTTCCTCATTAGCGAATGAGCCCAAGATTTTTTCACCCACATAGTAATACTTGAAACATCCTGTGCGGACATAACTCGTTCGACATTAATAACTCTATTGATTTTTTACATCCAGCTGTTGAGTTTGACTGGAGTAAGTCTATATTTATTTGCATCCTAGTTATTTCCTATATTTGATCTTACTTTCGGTATAGTTACATTGCGTATTTGTCCCTTAAACTATGCAAATCTCCGTCATTTTCATCAATATATTTTCTATTTTACCTCTAAAAGCGTGCATTATATTTTTTCAAACAGATAAATCTTTCGAAAGTCACCGAAATCTCTGTCTCTACGAGGTCTCCATGACTATCCCACAACTGCAGAAATCACATATGCTTCGCCCTGTATGGTCCTCGCATCGGTTTTACATTTAATCATCACCATTATTCTCTCCTCCAACCCGCCCTTCTTTTATCTCCCTCCTACATTCATCTCTCTAATATTCTCTTTTGCAATCCTTTGCTTCAAAGTTTCTTTGGCGTTTACCGTACTTATCGTTTCCCCCTCAATATTTTTCAATATTTTTACATCCATTCACCTTTCTCCTACCTCTACCGTTCCTTTATACTCACTTGTCATTTCATTAACTGACCTGGTATCCACTACTCTGTCCCAATTAAACCTTTTCCTTATTTTTTTCGTTCTCTCCCCAATGTTTTTATGCCATGTAAAATGCATAGACCTTTTTCTTATTTATAATTATTGTCGGCTCAGGACAAAGTGCACGTATACAGCGTCATTAATTGATTTTAATCGAAGCCAATGAAGGTATGGTTTTGATTCAGTGTTTGTTGGCCTATAGATTAATGCAGATAACAATGTCCGCAAAAACCGTTAGTCCCGCCAGTTTCGTCGTGAGTGCTGTAATTCTCTCTGTGTGCGCAAAAGAATGATCAGCAGCCCGAAGTTATGCCTGGTCTATCGACCTTCAGTAACGAATGAAGGAAAGGTTAGACAATTTTGTCGAGAATACATGAATGGCCGCACAAATTTGCATAATGAAGAGGGGAAAGGCAGGCCAGTATCCAGATGGATGAATTCGTTCAACAAGTGAGCCAAGGACTACAATTTGATCGATGATTGATGATCAATGCTCTTGCTGATATATTTCCTCTTGTTGGACGCAGAAATGGCACGATTGTTAAGGAAAATCTCGGACATCACAAATTATGTGCAAGATGGGTTCCGAAAATGCTTACTAACCGACGCAAAGATCAAAGAATGTTGACTGGGCGAGCACTTTGGCCGCTATTGACAGACGGAGATTGTACCTATTGACTATTTTCTTCTCTTGCACTTGAATTAGTGGCTTCTTAGACAATGGTTTGAGGAAAACAAGGAACTCAAGAATACCGTTATTAACTGGTTAAATTCCAGGCGGCGAACCTCTATTCTGAGGGATTTAAGAAGCTGGTGCAGTATTTTGAAAAGATCTCAGAAGTGAATTGCGATTATGTAGAAAAGTAGAGTATGTTTGGAGGAAACTAAAACTGCCAATAAAAACTTTTTCTTGCAAATATATTTATTTCATGATCAAGCGGACTTACCGTAAAAAATAACCCTTGTATTCTTCGTTTCAATAGCCTTTGAACTATGACAGCCAACGTAAACAAAATCTTTAACTGTATTTTATCTAAACTTTTCTCTGACTGCAATAAAATATATGTGATAAATTCTCCTAATTGCTCATGCTACTCTCCAGGTGAATTAAGGGTTATTAGCTATCTTGGAATCAATAAACATTTTCTCCTATAAAATCAATCTTTTTCATAGCGAATTTGGTTGCTGAATCATGCTCTAAAATTTTAGCGGCACGTTTCTCTTCAGCCAAACATTCATTTAAACTTATTTCCCTCAAGTAAATCCCTTTAGTGGTCCTTAAAAACCACTTGATACTTTCCATTTTTTTGGCCGTATGCAACCGTGTCAGGGGTGGTTTTTGATGGATTCTGGTATTACCCACTACTGCAATCCTAAGTCTTAAATTTCATTATAAAAAGTGTCCTTTATCTCCATTGTACATATTATAATGACTCATCCTTTAGCTCCACATTCAAACTCCCTTAGTTATATTCAAATCGATTATTCTTTTCCCCAACTTACATCAATATCGCAGCATTTTCCTCTCTCTTTCCGTCGTCAGCAACCCGTTGCCTCTCAGTATTCCCTGGAATCACCTATCCAACTGACTTCGAATTTCTTCCAATTACCATTTTTCCCCTACCATACCTTAGACTGTATCTTTGGTATTATTTATTGCCCAATAATTTATTTTTTCTTCTCCGCAGCCACATCATCAAAATTTCCAACTTAAGCCCATCATCATGTCTCAACGACCAAGCCATACGATAAGATGGTACATAATAAAATTTTAACTGACCCTTTATTTACGTCTTTACTTCATTTGCCTATCTTCAACTTCTGCTTCTTTGTAAACGCTTCTTTACCTCACGTAAATCCTTTTTTAATGGGCCCACTACCGTGGTCACCCTCCGAAAGACTCCTCTTCGCAAAATAAGTGACCTGTCTTTCCCCGTTCAAGCTTATATCCCTTTATTTTAACGTTTATCTTAGCCATTCTTTTTCTTAAGAATCGGAATTTCTTACTTTTTCAAAGTTAACTCTCATCACATACTACCATATTGATTTTTTCCAGGCGCCGGGTAATGATTAGAACCCTTTGCCTAAATTGCAATTTAGCTACTTTCATTCTAGCCTCTAGCCCTTCGCTTATCTCAAATATTATATCCTCTGCATTTAATATATTAATATATATACATATATATATATATATATATATATATATATATATATATATATATATATATATATGTATCCAAGCTTTAGTTTGTCAGTCAGCCAAGGGGCTGCAAGCATTGCTTAGTGAATTGGAAATTCAGTGCGACAGGTATGGGATGAGAATCAATGTCAATAAAACAAAGGTTATGCGATTTTCTAGAAATAAAAAGGCTAAGCTTAACATTAGAATAGGAGGGCAAAAACTAGAGCAGGTAGAACCGTTTACGTATCTCCGTAGTGTTTTGGACCAACAGGGTCAAAGTAGTAAGGACGTAAGGAGAAGAATTGCGCTGGGCAAAGAGGCTTTCACAAGGAGGAGGGAGTTAATGACGGGGACGTTGAGTAAGGATGTTAAGAAAAGACTCGTAAAAACTTTGATATGGAGCGTAGCTTTGTACGGTACGGAAACGTGGTCATTGAAGCAGTAGGATAGACGTAGATTGGAGGCTTTTGAAATGTGGGTGTGGAGAAGAATGGAGAAGGTGAAATGAACAGAGGAGAAAACAAACGAGGAAATATTTGGTATGGTGGGCGAAGGGAGGGGTTTGTTGGGAGCAATCCTATGGAGGCAGGAAAAGTGGATGAAGGGGGTATTGACCGGCAGCGGGATGTAGAAGACTGTAATTGAGGGGAGAATGTTAGGCAAACGAGGAAAGGGAAGGAACAGGGTAGGGATGTTGGACGGGATGAATGGAGAAAAAAATTATTTAATTAGTAATTATGTCCATCCACAAACCTACCTTAACCGGTAGATTACCTAATAATAAAATAAAATTATAATATATATATATATGTACACACACAGACTTTTATTTTCAGATTTATAAATTAAAGCAATAGATGCGTGAATTATCAGTATGTGTATATTTAACTTTCATCTTAATTTTGTTGATCTGCACTAATTAATTCTCCATCCTTTTTCTATTTTCACGCAATAGTACCCTTATGTGTAGTCGTTCTCCACTTAGCATCCTAAGTGGGAATCGGAATAATACTGAAAAATTTGGCCAAATCCGGGGCTCGAACGTGAGACCCAGGTTGTAAAGCCAGTATATTAGCCACCGCTTCATCCAAATCCTCATGCCGTATTATGGTAACACGCAACTCAGTAACATTTCGCATAAAAGTATATTGTTAATTATTATGAAGGCATTATCATTCTTGGAATACAAAACTTACCTCTCCCTCTCTGAATAGGTTTCTAAACCGTGTCAGGAGTTATCCCTATTCCATCATAACCTGTTTGTCTGATCCGTACTTTCTGTTGATAATTTTCTGATCACTTCATTGGCTTTCCCTACTCTCTATCACCTTCCTTCCAATTTTAATTACTCTCGGCTACCATCCTGGTGAATTAGACTTTTTTCTATGCTATTTCTCAGGAACCTACAAATAGAGGTTTCATTGCAGGAAAAGAATGTTTACTTGCACGTTTACAAATTAAAGAAATAGATACGTAGGAAGGAAAACAGCCTGCTATTCCACAAACATATAAATCTAATGTATAACTTCATATATTTTGTGGAAAGCAGCCTTTGGAGAACCTATCATGGAGTTCCACCAAGTTACACTATTTTTGCATATGCGATACTATCCACCGGTGCAGATATGGGAATATCAATATATTTATACCTAAGTACATCACAGTTTTCTTGGACTACACTCCTTAATTCCCCATCTCTTTTCTACTTAACCGAAATAATGCTCTCTTATCCAGGAAAGTATTGCCGTATTCATCGTCTGAATTTTCTGAAAGAACAGTGAGATACTAAACCGAGTTAAAAACCCCAGTCAAAATGTTTATTCAACGAAATATTCAGTTGAGAGGACGTGAGACCTACAAAAAAATTGAGTAAAACTGAGTAGATTTCATGAAAATTATTTATGTAGGTAAAACCCAACGTAAAGTTGCATATTCATGGACAACATTTTTACAGGATGAAGAAAAATTAATATATTGGTGAAACCCAGGAATCCCTATCATTTCTTTGGCCGCATTTCGCCGCAGATTTCACGTAGGTGATGAAACCATTTGAAACACAATAATATATTTACGTGAAATCAATTCCGTTTTTATTTGATTTCATAATAAGATATATTATTCGTTGGCTGTATGATCTATCGGAGTGAGGGTTTTGCATTTTATTCATTTTATTACTTTCAATGAGACAGATCACTTGCTACAGAGGAAAGGGTAAATGGATACAAAACGCAACTCCCAAATGTATCTTGTATGTTTATTATCAATTGCAACTGCAAACTCCTACCCAGTATACACGCATGCGAGCTCCAAATCCCTGAAGGTAGTTGTCGTTTAAATTAAAGTTTAGGTATAGTAAATTGATTAAAGGTCAATAGAAATTATTTGCATTCATAATCAAACTTTGAAGTCACTTAGAAAATATTCACGTTTCATTTATTCAAAAGAGAACGACTTCGAATAGATCCAATGCCGTATCCGGCGGCAACATTAAGTGCCGAAACTTACCGAGGTATTTTGAACAATCCCAATAAATTGGTCTTTTTATTTCTTGGACACTGACCCCGCTTTCTCATACGACTAGATTAATATAATGAATGCATGGATATTGAGAGGGAACACTAATTCCTGGGTAATTTAAGTTGTCTTTAGTTGAAACATTTCATGAATCTTAATAATATTATGAGAATTTGCTGACCAGACCTCAAGTGCAAGTATCATCACAATGATATAATAGTGCTGAGCTATTCAGCTGATTTTATGCGTATTTTATGTGAAAAATATAGGGGTTCTCAAACTTTCCCTTGTTTCTTTTGTGATTTTGCCGGGGAGGTACGAAAATTTAGATATTTCGAAACGGGACTATGGTATATGTATGCTCTTTTGTGTTCTGTTCGAGTTGGTCTGAAAATCAGTCAATACTGTTTTCATTATACACTCAGTGTCATACGCAAACAATTATTTCTCATACCTTCCCTTTCCTCTAATTAATTCCTTCATTAATGAACTCCACAAGGGGTCTCGAAGAGAGCAGCGACACAGGGGGTCTCCAAAAGGAAAGAGGGGTAATTAAATCTATTTCCGAGCTCCTGCCTTTTCTTTAAACACGACATTCGACGAATGACGCTTCGAGAGGAAGGAAGGGAGTGTAGTCACGTCACTATTTTTTACTTTGTGTAAATTCCGTGAATGAGGAATCGATGGTGGGATCTACCGAGTACCCTTCCCCATGTCCTGAGAAAGAAGATACAATGAGAGGAAAAGCGAAAGAAGCAATCTAAATATTGGGAGATAAAATCTTATTAATGCGATTGCCTCCGGAGGGAATGCAATTAAAACCACGGAGACTTAGGTAAGGAGGTTGAAACCGGCCATGGAGGTCCACCTCCCACACCAGACCGACAGGCGGTTTCCATGTCGCTGGACTCATTAGGGACAAGAGAAGGAGTTACGGGCGACAGGGTGGATTTCACATTCCCACGGTGACAAATGCCATTTAAACGGAGGTAGAGTCCGTTTAATTCATTAGTTAAACCGTGCCCACGGTTTGGTGAATAATGTTCACGCAACATGGGATCCGGGAAGGGGAATATACTCGAAGTTTCTCCTAATGCGCAAAAAAACTCTGAACACCAAAAACCATTGGCATATTCTCTGAACGCAGCAAAAAGGAATGCGAAAGTCAGTTATTAAAAACGGCAACAATGCTTGGTAAGACATGCTATTGTTCAAGTACTACTACAATCAATTGAAAACTGATACGATTAAAATATATTTACAACATTATCGACTATTCGGGGATAGCTACCCTTAAATAGCAATAGATTTGATTAATAAATAGGTAGTTTAAATATTTGAGGATGAAATTCATCATTGCCTTATTGTTATTTTCCCAATATCTCAAATTATATGTACGTTAAGATTGATTTAATAGGCAAAAACTATTCGTTATTCTTAATTTGTTAACTTACTACGATTTAACTTATCTTTTATAGAGAGTGATTCAAGGCGAACTACAGTAGTATTCCAGCCTGGCGATCAAATCCTTACAGGATAATTTAACGAGATAGAAATCCCATATCATTACAAGAGTTAAAAATGGTTAGTACAATAACACTTTTCCTATTGTGAATAACAGAAATATTTTCAAACGTGAAAACTTAACCTAAGTTTTTGGGAAAAATCATTGTGAATTAACCGAACTCTTTTGTTAAGACGAATCTCAGTTGATGATTTTGAATTAACAAAAATAAAAAGCGATACATATAAAAATTGAATGCATGGTTTTATCCACCACGCTATATTCCTTGCATGTTCAAATTATATTACACCCAAAACTGAAAAAAAGAAACAAGGTACCATTATTAAAAAAAAATTCAATTCCGAGGAGATTTGCTTGTATTCATAAGCTGCCAAGGGAAGACAGTGAAAAAAAGGAGCTAGAGAGAATGCGGGAGAGGACGGGGGTGGAAGAAATTTTGAACACACACACATAAATATATATATATATATATATATATATATATATATATATATATATATATATATATATATATATACATACATACATATGCATATACACATCCCTCGGGAGATTTATAGCTGTAACCTGTCATTCCTGAAATAACAAAAGGAAACGTTGTCCGCAAACGGAAAGAAAAAAAGCAGCGGCAAATCTCCGCTAATCTGCCGTCTTAGCGAGGCGGACAATGTCTAGCTGAATGTTCCACCCTCTTACTTTTTCCACCCCGTGCACCGAGCCTTATCTCCCGTATGATTAACGCCACCCTCCGTGTTTATCTATACACTGCCAAGGGAGGATAGAAACTCTTTGTCTCCTCCTCCCTGCAAAGTCCAAGCATGGCCCAAGGAGGAATCCCTCTTGGGGAGATAGGACGCGTCACTGGTTTTAATATACTGGCTTATATCTACACATCACACTAAAACTTGGTGGATGGAAAAGCGATGCACCAGGGAAAACTAAATTATTCACGGCATAAGCACAAATTTTCATTGCATATCAAATCCGTGTTTTAAACGCAATTCGTGATCCTAAAGAATATGATAAATATTAGCACACACGCGAAGTGCATATTTTAAACACTTTCGTAACAGGGAAAAATACTCGGAAATAATTTGGGATGTCATGGCTGGCATTATAGCGCATAAGAATGCAAGCATTCTTCATCGCCCTACGAAAGTGGCAAGACCGCTAAAACTGTACTGCTCACTCTTCTATGGAAGATAGCTCGTGTTTTCGAATGATCAGGCAATGTGCATGTACCCCCTTTTGCGTCATATGTTAACTTTTCATCTTTTTATTGATGTTTAAATTAGGAGAAACATTTTAAACACACGAAAACTATAAAAAGACACCTGGAGGCTCGTTCGATATTTCAGCGAGCACGTCGCCTTCATCAGCAACTGTTCATATGTACATTGATAAAGGTGGCAGGATCATCGAAATTGCCATTGAACTTCCTTTTTCTGAGCGTGTATTTTTTCTCTGTGTGCCACACGGAAAAATAGATCGTGCTCACCATATACTCGTAGTCGAGAAGAACATCCCATATAATCCTCTCAAAGAATAGCTTTCTTATGTCTATGTTAGTAGTGTTTGATGTCAGTGGTGACTTCATGAATTAGAAGGCTTTCTTCGCTGTTTCTACTTTTCTTCCTATATCTCCTTTGCTACTTCCGACGCCTGTGACTCTTGCTGGTTAAATAGCAGCACTTTTCCTGTTCCAGCATTTCTCAATTGTTTTTTAAATTTATTTTGCCTATTGCAACCTCGGTTATTTATATTGTACCAAAACGTTTCACTCGTGATCATCAAACATCAAAAAATAATAATCGATGAAGTGTAAAGCATATTTGGAAATTCACATGCGTGGAGGGACGATCCGCGTCCTAAATTTTGCTTTAAACCAAGCAATTTAGGCATATTATAAAGATAATTGCATAAATGCTTTGATATCCATGGACATTTAAAATTTAAAATGCTTACCTCTAAGGTTTTTTTATAAATAGATGAAGCAGGATTGTTTGCGATGGATCTTGCAAACGGATGGCTTAGTAATAATTTTGTTTCTTTTAAATATAAAATTTAATCCCCCTTCTCCGTACTGAGCATATCTTTGTCAGTCCTTTTTCCCTGAGAGTGTGTATGCTATAAAAAAAATGGCGACATATTTTATCTTTCTCTGTATATTCGTACGATACCTCATATGTTTCCGTTTATCTCCTCAATTATCCGGTAAATTGATGCATTAAATATCAGGGTGGGCAATGAGAAACTCCACCTAACTCCTGGTTTTAATACTTTTCCATGCGTAATCTTTGAAGTATTGTTTCCAAAAAAATCAACCACGGTATATTGACGGAAATACCAGTATATTTGAAAAATTGTATCTTTAAAAATTAATCGTTAATGGATAATATTTCGCCCTTCAGAGGCGAGGTTTTTATCGAGGAACTTTTATCAGAAATGAGTAATCCAATAATAGAAAATCAATTATTATTCCTCTATGCATATTTAACGATTCAAATAATGTCCATAGAGAAGCTAATATTCTGGCCACATTAGATTCTTTTTGCTTTCTGAGGTGACTAACGTGAAATCACTCTCGTCTTGACTCAGTCTAAGGCCTGTATCGATATCCTAAAATTCCAGTTTATTTTATAGTATTCAGCACCATATTCTAGCCCACAGTGCCAAAATAATATTTTAAATCAACAATTATTTAAAGTAGTGGTAGTTTTAGGAGAGGCAACTGACAGCTGAGGTCATATGCGCCATTAGAGATGGATGGGAATGGAGTCAGGATGGAGACAAACCCTACATCGGCATTAGCCTACTCTTAACAGCTTGACGTACCATCCGACGGACGGCGTACTCACTCAAAGTGCTCTATAAAGGAGTAGCGTCCTGGAGTCGAACTCAGACCCTATTGTTGGGAAGCCAGTACATTACCCACCACACCATCCCGATCCACCACGAATTCAATACAGGTTGGTAGATCTTTTTCGATTCTCTCCTCGAGTGTGAGTTTGAGTGTAGTAAGAACAGCAACTTATGTTTCATAACCAAAGTTAAAAATCAAGAGGTATGCAAAAAAATTGAGCTGTGTGAAATAAATGAACAATTTAAAAGTCTAATGTGCGTAACACATGCATATCATGCTTCATGAAAGTAAATCAAAACAATTAAAATAGCTTAATCTAATGGGGTAAATGATGAAATCAAAAATACCACGTGAAATTAAGATTATGATAGTTGAAGATAAGAGCCAAGATTAGAACTTAAAGTCAATTTTTTGCGTCCGGCGGCCTTTCGCTGGGCTATTGAAATAGAATGATAAAAAGAGACTGAATGAGACGCCGGGGTGCATTCTTGGATCTTTTTCTTTTGGAATATCGATGAACATAATTGGGTTCTCCCCCGTAGTGCAGTGTGAGGTCATGTACTTAGCTCAAATGATTCCTAGTCCCCACGGACCACGAATCGCACAGTCGCTGAGGTCCATAAGGAAACATTTGATGAACGGTAGTAAGAGTAGTTACGGTAACCACGCTAGATTTGATAATCGACGAATAAGTTTCTCTACTATCTCTCACTCAGTTCTGCCTACCACAAGCAAAATTCACATTTTAATCCTTTGCATAACTTTCCAAATTATATTTCACACGTTAAAATATTTTACCTTTTTATGTAGTCTAGGATGTTTAATTCTCTAGCCTATGAATAAAATCTGGTAGTCTGACGACTCTAAAGTGGTTCTGAAGAAAATAATCTGGCCACGAATAACACTTCATCCAAATCTTTGATAAATTTAATTTTAAAGATATTCAGTGAATAATTCAGAATAGATAATTATTGGTGCACTGCATTGAATAAATTTTCCTTGAATATAGATCTACTTCTTTTACTATGAGGAACACCTAGCACAGAAAATATGAGGGGAATATAAGCGTCTCGTATTTCTGTTCGTGTTACATCTTGTGCATAGTAAATACTATGGAATCAATGAGAAAATAATTAATTGGATTAGAGACATTTTGTCAAACCGCAAACAAATAGTAGTCATAGATAGGTTGTGCTCAACGGATAGAGATTTAACTTCGGGCGTTCCCCAGGGAAGTGTAATAGGGCCTCTTCTGTTCTTAATATACATTAATGACTTAAGCACACAAGTTGGTAGCAATCTGAGGTTATTGGCTGACGACACGGTGGTATACAGGGAAATAAGGAGCCAACTAGATCGCGAGCTACTCTCTAGAGACTTACACAATATCTCAGAATGGTGCAATAAATGGGGATTAACACTTAATATAGGCAAATGCGCAGTTTTGAAATTTTAGAACAAATGAAGCGAGGAACAGGATATAAACTACAAAATAGAGGGTACAGTACTGACTACGGCCAATCAAGTTAAAAATTTAGGAGTTGTTCTAACACCACGCCTTTCATGGGGAGCACATATCAGGACAATACGCGGATCAGCTTTAAAGAAACTTGGCTTCATAAAACGGGTAGTGGGGAAATGTAATGAGAAAGTCAACGAGAGGTGTTATTTTGCTCTAGTTAGACCTCATTTGGAATATGCCGCAAGTATTTGGGATCCTTGGGAGAAAATTTGGCAAAAAGAATTAGATAAAGTCCAGAGAAAATCCGCTAGATTCGTTAAAAATTGTTATGATAAGAACATAAGTGTGACAGATCTCTTAAGGGATTTAGGCTGGGAGCCACTTGAAGTGCGGAGAGAACTAGCGAGGCTTAGACTTTTAGAAAGGTACAGAACAAACGAGTTTAGCAATGACACTGAAGGAATTATAATGGCCCCACACTACATAGGTAGATCAGACCACAAAGATAAAATAAGGGAGATAGATTCCAGTACAGATAGATACAAATACTCATTCTTTCCCCGTACAATCAGAAATCATAATAGTAAGAAACCAAATTCCCTTTAGAAATATTAAAAACATTGAATTTACAAGTCGGAGCAAAGTTAAACACTGCAAAGCTGTTAGGTATACTTTCAGGTGCATATGTATGTTAGTTGGTAGTTTGTGTTTGCATGTGTGTGGGGTGTAAGTGTTCTTGCATGAATGTATGCCATGTTTTTTTTGGATGTATGAATTTGTGGTTCTTGCATGCGATTTTTTTTCCCTAAATTACGGGTGGGGTCCTAACACCCACCGCCACACGCCCTTACGGCGGCTTGCGGGGTATTAAGTAGAAGTAGTATTTTGAACGCACTTTCGGATTATTCTATTAACCTAATAACCGATTAGGAATCCAGTCGTGCAGTCAAATATATAAGGCAAATTTCTACATTTCTTAGGAAACGGACTCCGCAGGGCTCAGCCGGGTAATGAATACTTGGATTGACTTCCGCTAAAATATGTTTCGACATAAAAAGCAGTGGGGGGCCATGACAGGGTTACAATAATGATACGCGAGGATTATGCTTTGAAGCCTTGATATTTCTTAATTATTCTACCAACGTGAACATAAAAATTTATATCATGCTAAATTCAACATCCTTTTGGTTTCCAGAAGATTGCACGGTCGTAGTACAGTGGGATATATGTATGGGTATCTTGTTAGTAAAAGACTGATTTTTATCAGACCATCCTACACGCCATTATGGAACGACCATATAGTTGATATGAATAGCAAAATTTGATTTTAGATTATGTCAGATTGTTTTATTTATTTTCTCATTAGGGTAGTGACTCTAAATATTTTTTATGTTAACCCTTCTGAGCTATGATAGGCAATTTTCATCTCAAAATACCTTCCTTCCCCAGGAATGTTCTGTTTCTCAAGTTGATACCACTCTATTAATGAGGAGTTCATGGCGTAATTACAGCACTTTTTACTTTAAATTATGAGTAACGTAACTTCTGATTGAGGAGAAAATCAATATAAATCTGATTCTTTTTTAGTGTTACATATGATACGGAATTGATAGATTAATTTGGGGAAAAATTTACTTGGAAATATGTTTTGCTTGAATTGTAAATTACAAATATATAATGTAATTAATTAAAATTCAATGAAAGCCGCCAATCAGAACCTGATTTTACGATTCCACACTTACTATCATATCATCCTCGTGGTTGCATAACCCTTATAAAAGTCCTATTCCCATTGGATCGTTTTCTTCGGAAATGTAATGAGCTCACTTTAATGGACATCTTCAATACCTACCCATCCTCGAATTTTTAACAATCTCTTTGATTTTCTTAGATCTCATTTTAAATTAAAATAACGACCACTAAAACTATCATCTGGAAAATGATAAAACATGTATTCAATTTTTTTTTCCTTCAAAATACCGATTGTTACAATTCAGAATTTATTACTTTTTGATTAAATCCTGGGGGAAATTAAAGTGTTTCTAGAACATATATTGTATTTTAGAATCACTATAATTAGGCTTTAGGATCAATTGGTGAAAGTCATACCACAATGTTTAGCCAAACTGATGAATTATGAGAATAGCACCACAAACGCGGGTATGACAGGCGATAACCATGGTCATCAGTTCAGGTTTCCTGACTGTTGAGTCACTGACATGTATATTCTCGGTCTATTTTAGGTCCATATAAGGAAATACATCTAAATATGCAGCAAAAACTGACCGTCCACTATTTTTATGCCAAAAATGCGGTTTGAAACATAGCTTATGTCCACTTTGATCATTAAAACCGTACGTTTTTTCCATTGGTTGAGTAATTTTATACGAATTGCTGAAGGTTGACACTAACTATAATACCATTCGGAGTATGGAGAAAAGAGTTCTGCGTATAATATGAAAAATATAAAGCAACATCAGAAAGGACTGAAAAAAATTTTGATCTATGAACCAAGTAGGAAGAATTTCATAATAATTTATTCCTATTCTCAAACTATTGCATTACTTGTAACTGAATCCAAAGAGAATAGGAGCGGTTAAAACCAAAAGTATATGAGAAGAGGTTGGAAAGATAGTTTGAGAAGATTTGAGGAACGCAGCCAGTAATGATGTGGACATAGGTATCGAAAAAAATAAAATTCATCCCCATCAAAATTGTGACCGATAAAGAGTATCATCGATGAGAATTATATATCGGAAATATTAAAAATAAGTGAATATCAGATATAATGTCTAATGAAAATTAAACCAAAGAGCGTATGAAATCTTTGAAAAAATACCACTGAATGGTACGTATTTGATTGTAAACATTAGAATAAAAAATTTAACTATCAGAAACAGCGAAGAAAATAAATCATCAAGGAACATAATACGAAACGATATGGAAAAATATTGGAAAATCAAATGAAAAAATGAGTCGGCGTATTGCGGTCCTTATGTCCAGTCAACTGTCTACTGTAGCGTATTCAGTCCTCAATGGAAAAGATTTCTAGGTGAAAGATATTAGGGTTAATATTAAAAGTGAGGAACTTGCCATCAGATACTTTGATATTGCAATACACTATGTGGAAGCAGCAATCTGTATTTCCTCACTAAAGAGCTAGCAGCAGTTTTTCCAAAGAATTTAATATGGAAAGATGAAGATAAAACAGTTCGGATAAAGACGAAATACATAAATGCTACCAGAAGTAGGGTGAAAAAGCTAAAAGAAAGAGGCTTTGGTCGCATGGGGGGAATAAGTAGGGATCGAGAGCTGCAATATGAAATTGTTGTGCTCAAAAATGAATTCAGTTTAAGTTTCACAATTACATCTTTCAAAGCAATCCCTATTTTCCCACAAAATACGAATAAAATTATAAAATTAGGAAAGAAAAAATAACAAAAGAGCGGAAATAAGGTAATACTAGTATGGTTAAACTCTTTGTTCTCAACATATATGTCAATGATAAACGTAATTTAATAGTTTTACTTAAAATTACTATGAAAACGTCATAATCTTACATGAATCCAGTTTTCTCCTAAACTCTCTAGAACACACAAAATTGGGACTCCTGCAAAGTTTCCCCTTCAAGCAGATAAATATAAGCATGAACTTTTTTCATTTTAGACAATCTTATAGGTGAAAAAATATATAATTATTTTCCATTTGAAATCAAGACTCGACTATCTCCAAAGAGTCCGGATGAACACGCAATTAACATATTAATCAAAAAATCGATTAATAATCAACGTTCAGCATACCAGTCACATCAAAGGACATCAAAAAATCAAACACCTTACAGACCGGATTGGCACGCTCATTCCTCTTACGTTCTCCTAACATTTTTTACGATCATTTCTTCTTTTCTAATGACGATCCTATTCTGTCGTTATTAACGCACCTCAGTACGTGAACCCTAAAACAAAACTTGGAAAACCCTTTAGAGTATGAATGCACTGGGATGGCATAGTGAAAAAAAAACTTTACCGGGAGTTAAAATCTCATCAATTTCGACTCCATCGCGCAAAATCTTGCGACGGCACTAATTACTTGAGAAATCTTTTCAGAAATCCCAAAGACTTGGGATGGTAAAACCCCAGTTTCGTAATTTCTCGAGAGAGGAAGAAAAAGAAGGAAAAAAATATTATATGCGCAGCACCACGAGGATGGCGATGAATGTATATTTAGTTGTATATATATATATATATATATATATATATATATATATATATATATATATACATATACATATATATATATATATATACATATACATATACATATATATATAGACATACATATACACATACATATACATATATATATATATATATATATATATACACAAATGGGAAAAAGTGGGGTCTTAACCTTAAATGTAGTTTTACTATATCGGGGAAGCCAACTCCGCGCTCACGTACTGAATTAGGTCATCGTGCATATGAGAGGGGGGATGATGGTTCCTTCTTCCCTTCACGGTTAAAATACGAAAAAACCTCGCCCTCTCCCTCGTTCTCCTGCTGTGTCTTTTACGTGGACCCTCCTCCGTGTCCAACCTCCCCGCCCCGGTCTCTTCCCCACCGAGGATAAGAAGATGCTGCGGCCACGTCCCATGTTAATCCTTTTCTCAGCCTCTCCATCTTCCACGCGCATCACTAGGGGGGGGGGATGAAGGTGGACTGGAGTGGAAGCTCACCTCACCCGGCGTCGGTGATCCCAAAGGGATAGAGTGAGAGGCTCAGGTTTTCGCGGTCGGTAGTATTACTTAGGCGACTGCTAATGTTTCTCCGTGACCCACTCAACTCTCTTTTCTCACTCACGTATTCCCGTTTCACCCCCTCTGTTTCGTCGTCTGATTCCCTATGCACGCGTTAGACAGTGTGATTTTTCATAATTTTATGGTGATGGTAAATGGATGCTCTACGCTGGATGAGGCGAGAGACTTCTCCGTGAATAGATAAATGATTGAAAATTCTTTTAAGCGCAATATGTATTATACGTCTATGTAACCATATGCAGAAGGTGCACGAAACATTGAGAAGAAACGTGAACTGAGAAAAAGGAAATAATACTGGATAGTAAGGAAAGGAGAATGAGAAAATTAATAAGTATTTTGATGTAATGAATTAATATAAATGCTGTGAAGGTGAATAATCATCTAATAAATGCATTTCTTAAATAATTATTCATCGGATCACACCAAAAACCACTAAGTAGGATTATTTATGCTGGTTTAATATAACAGATCTGTAAAAAATAAGATGACCGGTCTTGCAATAACTCAATAATTTTCAATAAGGTGTACGCTGAAAACTCTGATGAATTAATGAAAGCAGTAAATGTTCACAGTTTACCTAACTATATATTTATAACATTCATATACTTAAACGAGAATTTATGTTCTAGAAACTTTATATTTGTAATCTCTTTCATGCATGAAAGTTTGTCAATACTTTTTATATTTTACTCTTAATGGTTGTTTTGGAATTTCTCTTTACTTCTACTTTTTCCCCGTCTTCATAAGTTTAGGCCACCGTTCGGCTAGCCATTGATTCCTTATTCAGTGCTCTTTACATTTAAATATTCTGGTGCGCTTTTAATTATTCTGATGTACACTCACCCCCTGCCATACACTCTAGTGGTGGCTTGCAGGGCACATAAATAACAATCAAAATAAAAAAAACTTGTGTCTCCCACGGATATTTGAGTGCTTACAATTTTACTCAGAGTATTTTGTCGGTGCATTGGCGCATTATATGAAGGACTATTTTTATCTCAGAGGTCGAAGTATTAGATCCTGTTGGGGAGTTTTGGTGAGGGATAATACGGAGGAATATTGTCTCTGCTGATGGAATTGGACAAAATAAAATTGAATTAAATGATTAAATTCTCTACCTAAATGGACGGATGTGTTTCTACTTTAGTTTTTGCAAGGGCAAGCTCATTAAGTGACTGAAATATATTTCTCGGTAGATAAAACTTGCGATCAAAAGCAAGTGTATGTAAGATATTTACGAGAAGGTTGGGAATTTATGATGAATAGCTAGTATATGTGCTATACTAGCTATACTAGATACTCAGATATGATTTAACTTTGATTATTAACCTTTTTCGATTTTCTAAAACTATTAATGATATTGTTCGCAATGGATGTTTGGACAAATTTCATTTTATAAAAACACAATCATAACACGGTGTTTTATGATTGAAAATGTAACGTTTTAGAGCAGTTAATTGAGAAATCAAATCAGAAGTCAGTAAATGTTTCCCGGAACCCATGGCATTTCTTAAGATATTTTATCACGAGACATGCCTAAGTGCAGCTATGGGAAACTAAAAAAGCATGCATATATACATTTTAACATCCCATTAGGGCTCAATATGATTAGCATATTATTAAGTGGTCATTCATTATTCAGGTCAGCATGCCACCAAGAAACCATTGGGAGGAAGAAGTCGGTAGGATATACGACCATTTAGAGGACATAATTTTAAGTGTTTTTGGAGGGAAACATTTGTCAGAGGTAGAAGAATGAAACGCGACGTTATGCAAAGGAATAAAAAGGAGTTAGGGGGGGGGGAACTATGGTTTAGGAACAAATAATGACTACGAGGAGATTTCATTATAGTTCCGCAAGAGACCTATTTTAATCTCAACGAACGCTTGGTTTAAGCACCACAATAGGCTTATGTGCATATGGAGAAAAATCGGGGACACAAAAATATACCATTTAGACTAAATCATGGTTATACACAGATTTAGAAACAAGGAGATTGATTAGCACAACTTTTTGGGAAGGAATGCGGGTTTAGATCACAATATAGAACTAATGAAGAGTAACGTCTTATTCAAAACGATGCAGAGAGGAAGGCGGTTGAGGAAATAGAACGTAAGGAGCATTAGCCGGGAAGATAAAAAAGAGCATGAAAAGGCCCTAGAAAAATATATAAATGAAAACCGGAACACGGGAGCAATGGAAGAAAAATGGGAGAAATCAAAGTAGGGATACCAAAAGCTGCAAAAGAAGTAATTGGAAGAGTAAATAAGAAAAGGACAAGGAAACCATGGGTTACGGACGAGATGATTAGAAAGATACATTATAAAAGGAAATGAAAGATTGTAAACACCGATTTATTTACAAAAAAGTAAATATATTGCATAATAAACTGAGGCTGCAAACTAATAGTACGGAAAAAACTTGATAGAAGACAGTGTAAGGAGATGGGCAGTTGACAAAGTAGGAAAATCGCTAATTTCAGGCTTGACTAGATGGAACTTATCCATTACGATAAGAAAATTTTTAAATTTATTAATTTCCCTTAATATTTAATCGTACGATCCGGGTTTCAATGCATATTATTATCTTAAACCTAAAGATGATACTATGTATTGAAATCCAGGCCATTAAACATTAAGTGTAATTCACAAATTTGTAACTTTTCTTTCCGTAAGAAAGTAGGAGTAAAATCGGTGCCCTTTACTGGAAGAAGGCGCTTTCAGAAAGGAAGGCGGGAAAATCGATACAAACAATTAAATATAAGTCAGAAAAATTATTAATTGAATTAAGAAAAGGTTCAAGAGAAGTGGAAGAAATATATTAAGTAAATGTATGCCAAAGACTTTGCCTAGCGAGCTTACTCACAGAAAGATTATATGGCGGAGATGCTCAAGTCCATGCATACTTGATGGCGAGATAGAGAGGGCATTAACGGAATTGAAATATAATAAGGTCATGGAAGTAGATAACATTCCCGCGCAACTACTTGAGGGCAATGGAAAACGCGGGAGGAAGAGTTTTTGTGCACTAATCCGTAGCACTAATGAGGAAGGGAGGAATTAGGCCGGAAGATATCTTCAGATCAGTGTTAGTTTCCTTAAAAAAAGAGAGCCATCATGTCAAGAATATAGGGCAATAAATTTTACTTCGTGCGCAACTAAAGGTATCTCAGTTAATCACAGGATGGATAGATACACACACGATTACTTAGGGGGTGACCAGTTTGGGTTTAGAATGGGGTTTAGAGAGGTACATGTGATGTCATAGTAATGAGGTCACTAAAACTTGTAGAGTAGAACAAGCGAAATATAATACAATCAGGATATAATTATTCATTTCGTAGTTTTAGAGAAGACGTTCAATTGAGTATAAACGAATGTATTGTTGAGAATAGGAATAGATTTGAGCAATAGAAGACCTATGTATATCTCAGACCATTCTAAGTTCAACAGATTCAGGCTTGAGGTCGTGGAAGTTCATCATAATGAAATAAGGATAGTTTGCACTTTTCCACAGCTTATTTAACATACGACGCGTTTCAACTCACAGAGTCATCATCAGGTACAAGAGATGCTCAGGTCTTATGCCTGATGATGACTCTGTGAGTTGAAACGCGTCGTACGTTAAATAAACTGTGGAAAAGTGCAAACTGTCCTTATTTCATTCATTCAGACCATTATGGTGCGATTGGCGGATGAAAGTTGGAATGGGCGTTTTAGGGAAGGTGTCAACCAGAGGTATTCATTAGCTCGTAATTTTCAGCATAATCGGTAAAGTAAATATAACTATATGTAACGAAAATGGTTAAAATGGCTTGCATATAATTGAATATTGGGATGAGTCGTTGAAGATCTCATTATATAAGGTTTGAGATGATGAAGCTTCAATTTTCCAGTCAGGCTGGGGGTTGCATGCATTACTGAGCGCATTAGAAAGCCCGTATGATAAGTATGGGATAAAAATAAATGTAAGAGCGAATGTAAATAAGAACAAAGATTATGAGGTTTTGACAAAGATAAAACAAATTTAAATATTAAAACAGGAGCTCATATTCTAATGCAGTCGAAGATGTTTACCTACCTCCGACATGCTTTGGACCAAAATGGTTAATGTAGTAGGACCACATGAAGGAAAAATACGTTAGGCAAAGATGTTTTCACAATGGATGGCGGAAGGAGTTATGCAGAAGTGAAGAGGGGCTTACGGTAGTGCCGGATGTCAGGTTGTGTTTTGTTAGCAGGGGCTAGAAAATGTACCAATGGTTTAGGATGTTTCCATCCACAACTTCTTACAAGGGACCTGGCATAAAATATTAAAATAATATCCAAATTGATGCAAATTATCACAACATAACCTACATTAAAAAATGGCAGTTATTCTTTTACCTTTAATAATATATTATTCAAAGTTATTCATTAAATTTACAACTACTATTTTTTAATATCGAAATTAATTTAAGCTGACTATAATCAAATAAAATTTTCAATATTTTGTCTTTCTGGGAAATAGGAAAAAGGATGACACCACACAACCTTGCTTACTACGGCCATCTCTTCACTTTCTTTTTGCGAATATCACTCAATTAATATCAATTTTTTAACAATCAAGTAACCACAACAACGTTTACAGCATCTGCAGATATTATCAACACTTGAAACATCGATTAATCACCGCAATCGTTTTAGAAAGAGATTTTCGTAGCCTCAAGTCAGTCTTCAAATTTTGGCTAAATTTTCCAGTCGGGAATATTTCTCTCGGTGTAAGATAAATATTAACAAACAGAGGCATCATATAAGTACTAGAAATCGTATATATGTTGCAATAGTGTAATTTATTAAAAAATTCGAAATATAGGAAACAGCATGTTCGTAATTGATTCCTAAAAATAATCTTTTTGATCTTTTTGGCTGGGTAGGCATGCATAAAGTGCAAGCGAGAAAATTTCTTTTGCATAACGCTCCAACAACACCTCTTCACAGAGACAACTAACCCCAGTCCTGATCCATTACTTGAAACCAAAAGCCTGCTAGTCATGCTTTGCCAAAGCAACCTGACACCCAAGGGGAGGGGGGGGGGCTCGCCTTTAAATCCCTGCCAAGCCATCCTTCCTTTCCCTCTCATTTCCGCTCCTCATCACGAGCGACACCCCACCCCAAATCTCATCTTCTTTCCATCGCCTCCTTTACGACTCTCCGGAGCTGCCGGAGCTCTCTCTTCTTACACGCGTTTTCACACCAGTCGTGGATCGAAGGAAAGAAACGGGTCGTCACTACTACCAAATGTGCGACACACATGCCCCTCTCCGAGAGATTAGGCATGCGACTTTGTCATTGGGCTCGCTACTTGTTTATATCTCTCTTTGGAGTGAGGTAGAGATGGCAAGGGGTGCGAAATCTGAGTGGAGACAGAGGTAGGGAGACAAAATTAAACGATGAGGTGGCAGGTAAAGCCATGAAACAAGAAGGAAATATAAAACACAGGAGTAGAGGAAGCCGAATACTTGGAGGACTGAAATGAACATTTGAGATATAATATTCATGAAGACGTCGATATGTTTTTTCTGGCGCCTAGGTAACGAATTCAGCCATAACATTTAAACCTACAATGAAAGAGAAAATATTTATAGAGCAAGTTTCCGGCGAAAGAATATTTCAAGCACTAGTTGTGATTATGCTGTGCAATGTTTTTGAGCAAGTAATGCTATACTTATAACTATTATTACCGGTCTTTCATTCCAGAAAAAAATGAAACATTTTATGCCTAAACTGATAAAACACCCAAAGTTAACTGTCGGCCACAAATAGTCAAGAAATCGCATACAGAGAAATTATGTATCAGCACGCTACTGTAAAATACCATTTCATTGGTGAAATAAAACGTTTTAGAGCAACATTTGGGATATTTTATTAAACACAAGTCGTTGAAGCATTATGAACACAGGTAGGTCGTATGCTTACATAAGTTGCAAAAATGGTTTTTAAAGATGTGCCGATTATTATTTATTTGATCAAACCGCTAGATATTTTCGCTCCGTTTTTAAGTCTGAATATATTTGAGTATAATATGATGACCTTGGAACGCACGGAAAGTCAACGGGACGTCTAAATAAATAAAAGCACATCGTACTAAAGCCGGAATCGTAGAACTTAAACACCACTATGCCACTGCAAAATACCATCAACAACGGCCAACAAAGCAAGAAACGAGATAATGCAGCAATGTGAGTAGTTTTCATATATATCTGGGATGTAATGGCGAAAAATTCGTATCACACAATATTTCAAACATCTTGGTTGCTGAAAGGTAGTCATAGTATGTGTCTATCATTGTCGCAACGTTAAAAATTCAACCGATACGAGTACATTAAAGGAACGAAGGGTCCACTGTAAGAAAATAGGCGTTTACAAAATAACATATACATTAAAAATCCACGGAATTGGATTTACGTGTGCATTATAATATGCCTAGCACGGCGCCAACGATCGATACCTAAATGCATGAATTCGAAAGGCATCTTCGAAATACAAAAAAACTGTTCAAAAATTCCCATTAAGAAGTCAATACCCCATCTGTTTGTAAATGCTACTTGTAAAACTAGGAGACAAAATTAAAATACATTAATTCTTAAACTGAATTCAAGAGGTTATTCTTAACAGGCGATTTACGGATTGAAAAAGAATTAAGAAAACAAACACCTGCGGAGACCGTTGCGAAATGAATAAGAAAGAAGTCGCGGTGACTCAACGATTGAAATAATCTAAAACTATTCCATTTTAGACAATTTATTGATAGACACAGAATACGAATATGGGTAAATAATTCTTATTTCTCGGAAGCCATTTCAAATCAAAATTATGTAAAAGATTGCAAACGGGATCGATGGGATACCCAACTCCATGCTTGCACTTTTGCACTGACAAGAAGTTACCTTGGAGAAATGGTGCTCAAGGAAATAATATGGGTGAGAGAAGAAAGGATTTTATAAGGTGAGAGAAGAGGGAGGGTATGGTGGAATTTTGGATGTGGTAGAAATGGGACGGGTTTAAATTCAGGGTCTCTCTCCACGGTCGGTGTGAAGATACACCTGGATTCCCAGTAAAGGCAATAGTGCCTCCCGTACTCACCATTTTAAATCCCTCGTCCCTCCTTCACGTTCCCCGCATCGCCCTTTTCATCTCCATCCTTCCTTCGCCCACTCTCCGCTCAACCCACCTCCCGCCCCCTTCCGAGGAGGCCTCTAGGAGGGAAAATAGGAATATTTAAAAGGATCAGAGAAGACGCCGTCTCCGGCGTTGTTACAGCAGCGCCCCCGCGGAATGTTGCCCTTCCGAGTAATTCCTATTCATGAGTTTCCCGGAGGCGCAAATTTTTTGATCCATTTTCATAAAAGCAAAGGATTACTCGCGCCGTTCTCCCACTCTTTCTTTTTTTTACTTATTCTCTCTCACTCTTTCTTACTCTCTCTCTCTCTATCTTTTTCCATAAAAAAAAACCCCGGCATCGGACAACACCAGCACGTGCTGGGGGAAGAGAAAAGTAATCCTCGTCCCGACACCTAAAGTTGCGAAACTATTTAGAACCAAGACCCTTCGCCCCCATCTCTCTCTTTCTTTCCCTTCACCAAACCCCCCACGAGGCCGAGATTTCCCTCCCGTGGCGTGTGCGTGTGTGTCTCTCTCTCTCTCTTTGCGGCACCCGTTCTTCCAGGTACGAATAACCTGAATCGTAAATGTTTAATGCCCCTCCGTCCTCCTTTGAGCGAACGTCACTACCTAAATTCATCAACGTGGGGTCGCATCCTATTTCTTTTACCCCGGAGAAATCAATACATTACATTTGACCAGATAAACTAAGCCCTATAAGACTAGCTCACGGTCAGGATTAATGTGAATCCCTAACTGTAAATTTGGTGCTTGAAGGCAAAGTTTATAACAAAAGAATTCATCTTTTCAGACCATAATCCGCGAATTATTTATTTCATTAAAATTGAAAACTTAAGCCATTGAACTAGTTTTCAATTTTAAAATTGAATTAACACTACATGCCGGAAAAACTAGAGAGTAATTGGAAATACGGCATATGTGATAATTTTAAACAATCACTGGTAGAAATGTACGCATTAACACTGAAAAATGCGTATCTGATAAACTTCGGTGAAAAAAACTACAAAGTATTCCAATATCTCAACATGAACTAATACAATGACGTAGATTTAAACTAAACAAACTGGCTCAGTTTTGACACCTAATTATGAACGAAGAGGATAAAACCTCCCAGGATATCATATAAATTTTCTTCGTTAATAATAGTACTTCGCCTGTTACTCATTGAGAATGGATTTTTAAAATTAAAAATTACTCATTCCCTGTTTCTTTAAAGCAACAAGGTGTCTATTAGTGTATATTATTTTAATTTTACCATAGAGTAGTGATACGACATTAGCTATAACATTACAGATTGATAGATTTATTCTGTTTTCAGATAGATTCATTAAGTTAGATTTTCGTGTCACTTGCAGATAGATTCCGTTTTTATTAACGACTTAATGTAAGTAAACATCTGAAATTGGCGGCTGTTCGCTGCTTTTTAATTGCTTTCCTTAATCAATTACGTATCACAGGAAAGAGATATGGACGTAGATTTGAGTACGAGTCCTGGTAACCATCGGCCTCGGCCGCGTGTTGTGCCCGACAACTGGTGAAGGAAGGATGCTGCTGTGATCATCTCCAAAAATACTTGCCAAGCGAAATCGACAGCAACAGCACAGAATGCACACAAGAGAATGAAACGGTTAGAGAATGAAATGAACGGCTTTAAATGTTTCGACGACGTTGAGAACAGTCAAATGAAAAAATATAAATCGGTAGATGAAGAGAAAAAATATATGTGTATTTTTGGGATGTTCGAGGTAGGTCCAAGGATAAGGGGCACTATTGGAGGATAGCATAGAGTAAAAGAGAACCGGGCGAAAGAAAGACAGTAAGGGGTGGCAAAGCTTAGTTAGAGTAAGCGAGTGATAGAATATTATCAGTAGAAATAAAACCTCAGCCAAATAACGTGGTCATTTTTCAGTTGCACATGCCACCAAGCAATCATCGGGAAGAAGTCTGAATGGTGTACATTCATTTAGACTAAATAATTAAGCGTGTTCCTGGAAGTAAACAGTTAATAATGAAAGGAAATTACAATGTGACGAAAGGCGAGGTAAGAGGTGGCAATAAGATAGAGGGCAAGGAGTCAGGAAGATGGAATGACCATTGGGAGAGAGCAAAAGAATTCTTCAAGGTAAAGGGTTTAATCTTAACAAACACGGCGCAAACATCACAAAAGAAGCGAGTAAACATGGGAAGTACAAGGGGAGTAAAAAAGATACCAGATAGACCATAATATGGTAAGACGTAGGCTTAGGAATAACATAATTAATTCGGGATCAGGAGTAAAATTTAAATTGAGGATCAAAGAAGTGTAAAGATTAAATCAAGGCGGTAAAATGGGGAAGAAAGTTGTAAAATGGAAAGTAGAAGCACTAGCCGATAGCATTCGGACGATAGGAGAGGAGTATGAAGAGGTTATAAAAGAAATAATGAGTGAGGATAGGTACGTGGGTTAAACTGAAAAAAGGGAACATATTAAAGAAGGAATATTAAAACCCGCGAACGAAACTATATGAACTGTAAATAGGAAAATAAAATGGAAACCATGGATAATGGGTGAGATGATTAGAGAGATAGGCGAGAGGAGGAAATAGAAAAATATAAACACCGAGTTAGGTAGAAGGTAGCGTGAAAGGGGAAATAATAAACTGAGGTTGGTAGCAAATAAAGCAAAAGAAGCGTGGTGGAAGCGCAGTGCGAGGACATAAAAATTTTACAGAGTAAGGGTGAAATTGGTGCGCTATACAGTAAGGTTAAAACACTGTCAGGCAGTAAAGAGTTAAATCGAAGGTGATTCAAGAGATATTGAAGGAATTGTACTGTAAAGACATGAAACCAAGAAGATTGTACATAAAAAAGAGAATATGGCGTAGATGAGGATAGCTAATGTCCAGGCTTACTCGATGGTGAGTTAGACAATGCAAGGAAACTGAAATTTAATAAGGCCATTAAGGTAGATAGTATTCCCAGAGAACTACATAAGGGTTAAGGAATAAGTGGAAGAAATAGTTTTTATGGACTAATTAGTAGCATTTATGAGGGAGGAATTAGGTCGGAAGATGTCTTCAGATCTGTATCAAGATAATTGGGTGTTAATTTGATTTCGCAAGTAGCTCAAGTGATTCTCAGAATTATCAATAACAGGATAGAGAGCAGGGTAATTGAATTCTTAGGACATTAGCATTTTGGGTTCAGTAAGTGGAGAGGCACACATGCTACCTACCATAGCAATAATTAGGTCACTAATAGAGAGGAACATCGAATAAAATCAGGATTCATTTCTCTATTTAGCAGAGTTTGAGAAATTGTTTGATAGAGTGAATTGGTAGAATAAACGAATATTTTGCAGAAAATAGGAATTGATTAGATGAATAGGAGGCTAATCTGCTACCTGCACATGTCTCAGACTTATCAGCTGCGAGAAACGGATGGAGAGTCGGAATGGGCAGTGTTAAGAAAAGAGGGAAGACAAGGATGCCCATTATCACATGTGCATTTCGTATGTGTGGAGGAGATGATTACTGAAGCATGGGAAGGATAGGATATAAGAATGAAAGTCCGGGAATTCATACTCTGGTTGCCTTTAGTTTGCCAGCCAGTAGAGTAGGGGAATAAGAAGAAGAATCACATTAGATAAGGGCTTTTTCACATGGAGGAGGGAATGGTGATGTTACGATGCACATCAAAACTTAAATATGGAATGTGGCTTTGTACGGCGCGGAAACATGGTCATTGAAGCAGGATGGTAGGCGTGAATAGGAGGCTTTTGGAATATGGGCGTATAGCATGATATAGAAGTGACATGGAGAGTAAGGCAAAAAAAAAGAGGAAATGCTAGACATGGTGAGAGAAGAGAGGATTGTAGGAAGTAATCCAAACGTCGTAGATGCAATTTAAACAAAGCGTTTTAATTGGCGAAGAGTTAATGAAGATTGTGATAGAAGGGAGACCGTTTAGCAAGCTAGGAAGGAGTAGGAATAAAATATGCATGTTGGACGGTATGAAAAGGAGGAAGGAAGCAGGCGGAATTGAATTATTATTAAAGATAGCATTGGATGTCACAAGCTGTTATGTTAGGAGAGGCAAATAAATGCATTGTATATGTATTATTTATGACAGTACATAAATCTAAATGAAGACTTAAAAATCTCTACTTCTCCCTGCTGAAGAGATCGATTTTTTATTTAAAGGTACTATGTTTTCTTTTTTCACTCAAAAGAAATCTCTTCCAGGTTCTTCACATTATTTCTATAAATATAATGAATATTTTCATTTTCTAAGTGCTCCTGGGACACAATTTGATACAGCGAGTTTGTATATTAAGAGATATTTCCTAATCATATGTGGTGCGCGATTTTGCTTTGAATACAGAACGTCAGTTGCACCTTAATCTAAAATATGGCGATTACAGGTAGGAAGAGTTGATGGCTTTTTTCAGTGAGAAAGTCTTCACATTAACAAATTAAGAGAAAACTGAACTCGTAAATTACAATTCTAATAATAATAGTATTCAAATAAATGGACGCTTTGCTAACATAATATTCCGATGCAGCAGAATGAGGCAAGCTTAACCATTTATGTGTTTGGTCATCATTTTTTAAGGAAATATGATTGAAATAAGTACATAAGCAGGATTATTATATTGTCAAAACGAGCATTCAGTGAAAATACGGAAGTAAGTAATTGCCGGAATTCTGAGTAAATGCAAAAACAAAGTCGGTCGAATCAAATGTACTGCAGAGATCTGTTTATTTCAGACTTGGCTTCCGAAAAAGAGGAGGAGCGCCGATTGAAATAATTTGATATTTAGGTTTGTAAAGATAGTAAGAATAACGCATACATGAGAAGGAAGAAATTCTGAGATACATAAAATAACTTTTACGCAGACGTACTTCATAGCGATATAAAAAAATTGCGGGAAGTGAATTGGAATCAGGGAGTCTGAATAAGATATGAAGGGAAATTTCTCAAGGGTTGAATTAAAGTGAAAGGAAGGTATTCCTCGGCTCATTCTTAGCAAAAGCACTTCTACCAGATTTCGTGAGATTAATTTTATCCCACCTCCACAAAAAAAAGCAACGTGTGAAAAATATGAGACCATTGAGTTTAAACTTTCTCCCAGTAAAGGGTGATCAACAAAAATCTAGCGAAAATAACTAAGTAATTATTCATAAAGTTATAATTTGGCTTAAAAATTAAGAGAGAAACGCGGGACGTCATATCTGTAGCGAGAGCATTGTTTGTATTACGTAAGACAATTAGATCGATGTGAAGCTTTAAAACCTCTGTTAAAGTATATCTGGCAGCTCAGGAATGGGTTTCGCAAAAGAAAATCCAGATTGGATACGATAGATATAGGAGTAAGTAAGGGCTGTTCACAACGGGTAGTGATTGTTTATTTATCCGCTCAAGGAAAAATATTTGGGCGGCATAAAAAGAAGCATAAGATGTGAATGGTAGAGAATAGGGATCTGATTAAGTTTAGATGAGTAAATAACTTTGGTCAGTCCACCAAATTAAGTAATGTAGATATGATTAAACACAATACAGTTATTTTGCAAAGAAAACTATTAAGTACGTAAAAAGATTGGAAAAGATGAAAATCTCAAGAATATGATGGGCATTGGAATAGGAAGAATCAGTGTATTACAGATTTATTCTATATTATTCATTCATAAAACTGGATATTTTGAAGGAAATAGAGGACAGTGTATATAACCACAGCATGAAAATTGTTTAAGTTATAATAAACAAAGGAGGTGTAAAAAATGACAGAAACGCTGAAGTTATGATGCAAAAAAATTTAAAACTGCTTGAAAATAGATCGTAAACATAAATGGTTTCATAACCCTGAGACATTCGAGAAAAGAGGATGAACGTGGATTTGCGGCTTTTGAGATATTGCAATGGGAAAGACTGGAAATGTGGTGGATGGATAATAAAATGAACAAGAAACTTTCACGCTCGGCGGGGTAACACAGGTAGATATTATACCGCATTAGAGGGCAGAGGAAGTGGATGTAGGGAAATAGAAAGGTGGTTGGATGTTGAAGGCTCCGGAGGAAGCGTGAAGGAAAGACGATCGAAAACTGGAAGTAAAAAAATTCAAATTTTAGACGAGATATAATGAAATGAAAATTGAGATGGGTTGAAATTGATACATAGTTTTTAGTAAGGTAATCTGAGTTTAGTCTATCAGGAAGTGTTTTAGCGGGATAGAGCTCTTAGGAACAGTCGATAATCTACCACGACTACATGAATACCTATGATTTCGATTAAAGTTATTGCATACTTTAATAGACTGAGAAAGACAAACATGCTTAAAAAATTCATAAGTTTGTATTAAAATATACTGTATTTCTCCATTGATATAAACTTGGCAAGACCGTCCAAAAATCTCACTTTTACAAGGCAAAATATTCATTGCAAGAATAAACGGCATCTTGTGAAATAAAATTTGTTGTCTCGGGCGTAACTTTGTGGAATTTGCATAACATATTGAAATGTAATGAAATAATTGACTTTGTAATTCCACACACTTTATTTAAAAACACACGACCCAGGTTTCGACGTTGAACGTCATCATCAGGTGGTCCTCATAGAAGCACGCTGGCTATATATACCTTCTGATCATAGGAGGGGGGGGTTGGTCAGAGAGGGAGGTCGGAGGGGTAAAAAGGTTACAATGTAGCTGGGAAGAAAAGAGAATTACATTTTTGATTTAGAAGAGTGGTAGGTCTAGGAGTGGGGAGTGGGAGGGATACAAAATTTCGTTGGCAAGATCATCTTTCCAACGGACACATTTCAAAATTTCTAACTGCTCCAAAGCATCGAGCCTTTGACCTTTTTCTTCAAAATGAATAATTTTTGTCACAAAGTCACTTTTGTGATCACTTTCGATGAGGTGTTTTGCAAAGAGGGATGTTATGTTCTTATTTTTTACACATGTTTGGTGTTCTTTAATCCTTTCTTTAAATTTCCGTCCTGTTTGTCCAATATACTTTGTGCTACAATCCGAGCACTTTAACTCATACACTCCACTCCTCTCGTTTTCGGGGACTTTGTCTTTAGTGTGAGAGATCAGGTTCTTAAGGCATGAACGACTGTAAAAGGCACATTTAATTTTTTCTTTAGGTAAACTTTTAATTACTTTTTGAGAAATAGTCCCAAGATATAGTATTCTCCGCCATTTGGCAGTGCAGTGGGATCTTTTACATGTTCGGGGTTGTAAATGTGGCTTAAGGCTATTTTTGTAAGTTTATTCCGGTAAAGTTTATTTATTAGATCTTCTGAATACCCATTGTTTACTGCTAACGTTTTAATTACATTAAGTTCCTTATTTACATTGAATTTTGACATAGGGATAGCGGTCAAACGGTGGATCATTGCATGAAATGCCGAAAGCTTTTGGGTGAAGCAATGCCTTGAAGAGGAATTAATTAATTGGTCTGTATACATTTCTTTCCTAAAAATGGAATACTGTAACCCATCTTTGTCTTTAGAAATGGATAGGTCGAGGAAATTCAGGGAACCTTTTTCCTCTTTTTCACACGTGAATTGTACATTAGAATTGATAGAATTTAGATGTGCTAGAAACTGATCTAGTTGCCTATCAGAACCTGTCCACACACAGAAGACATCGTCTACATATCTTAACCAACAAAATACATTATTAATGAGAGGGTAGGCTGAGGAGAACAAAACTTTTTCAAAATTGTCCATATACATATCGGCCAGGAGTGGGGACAAGGGCGAGCTTCACCCAAAAGCTTTCGGCATTTCATGCAATGATCCACCGTTTGACCGCTATCCCTATGTCAAAATTCAATGTAAATAAGGAACTTTATGTAATTAAAACGTTAGCAGTAAACAATGGGTATTCAGAAGATCTAATAAATAAACTTTACCGGAATAAACTTACAAAAATAGCCTTAAGCCACATTTACAACCCCGAACATGTAAAAGATCCCACTGCCAAATGGCGGAGAATACTATATCTTGGGACTATTTCTCAAAAAGTAATTAAAAGTTTACCTAAAGAAAAAATTAAATGTGCCTTTTACAGTCGTTCATGCCTTAAGAACCTGATCTCTCACACTAAAGACAAAGTCCCCGAAAACGAGAGGAGTGGAGTGTATGAGTTAAAGTGCTCGGATTGTAGCACAAAGTATATTGGACAAACAGGACGGAAATTTAAAGAAAGGATTAAAGAACACCAAACATGTGTAAAAAATAAGAACATAACATCCCTCTTTGCAAAACACCTCATCGAAAGTGATCACAAAAGTGACTTTGTGACAAAAATTATTCATTTTGAAGAAAAAGGTCAAAGGCTCGATGCTTTGGAGCAGTTAGAAATTTTGAAATGTGTCCGTTGGAAAGATGATCTTGCCAACGAAATTTTGTATCCCTCCCACTCCCCACTCCTAGACCTACCACTCTTCTAAATCAAAAATGTAATTCTCTTTTCTTCCCAGCTACATTGTATCCTTTTTACCCCTCCGACCTCCCTCTCTGACCAACCCCCCCCTCCTATGATCAGAAGGTATATATAGCCAGCGTGCTTCTATGAGGACCACCTGATGATGACGTTCAACGTCGAAACCTGGGTCGTGTGTTTTTAAATAAAGTGTGTGGAATTACAAAGTCAATTATTTCATTACATTTCAATATCTTGTGAAATGTATACAGGGTTCGTCCGGAAAATAAGTGTACTGATTTTTTCCCGCCGCTCTAGGCGCGCCCAGCACCGCTCTGACGGGCTGCGATTGGAGGGGGGTATGTTGGCAAGCGACGCTGAAAAAGGCAGTCGGCTCTGAGCTGTGCTGTAGTGAGGAGCTCTGTTAACGCGAACCTCCACGCTCGACCCACGTCACGGAACGTGATGCCGAAGTTTTTGGAGCAGCGTTATTCCATCAAATTTGCGGTAAAGCTTGGGAAATCGTCTACCGAAACTGTCGGTATGATTAACCAGGCTTACGGGGAGTCAGCCATGTCCAGAAACATGATCTTCGGTGGCACAAGATGCTCGTGGAGGGCAGAGAAGAGGTCGACGACGAACCACGGCCTGGACGCCCATCAACGACACTCACCGACGAAAATGTGCGAAAAGTTCGCGATGTACTGAACTCTGATCGTCGTCTTAGTGTTCGGATGATAGCAGAGCAGTGTAATGTGCCAAAAACAATAGTGCACGAGATTATTAGGGAGCAATTACATATGCGAAAAATTTGTGCAAAGTTGGTGCCGAAAGTGCTCAGTGATGATCAAAGACTCAATCGTTTGGAAATCGCGACACAACTTGCGGATCACTGCAAAAATGATCCACATTTTTTAGAGAACGTTGTTTCGGGTGACGAGACGTGGATCTTTGAGTACGACCCGGAGTCGAAGAGACAAAGTGCGGAGTGGCACACCCCATCATCACCCCGTCAAAAGAAAGCTCGCATGAGCAAATCTCGGATCAAGGCGATGCTCATTGTCTTTTTTGACAAAAGGGGAGTCGTCCACTACGAATTTGTACCTGAATGACAAACTGTAAATGCTGCATTTTACGTCCAAGTGCTCGACAGGCTTCGAAAACGAGTCGCCCGCGTCCGGCCAGCGATCAAAAACATCTGGCGGCTGCATCACGACAATGCCCCGTCTCACACCGCGCTTGTCGTGTCGGACTTCTTGGCCAAGCACGGCGTGGCAACGCAACCGCACCCGCCCTACAGCCCGGACTTGGCACCACCGGACTTCTTTCTGTTCCCGAAGATAAAGAGGAGTTTGAAAGGAACGCGATACGGGACTTTGGACGCCATCAAAGAGGCCGTGACGACGTGTCTTCGAGAGGTTCCCGATGATGCCTTCGCGGTAGCGTTCCAGGAATGGGAACGCCGCTGGAACAAGTGTATCGACTCACAAGGGTCCTATTTTGAGGAATATTAGCTTAAGATATGTAAAAGTGTAATACATTTTTTTTCCTGAGCTCAGTACACTTATTTTCCGGATGAACTCTGTACATGCTTGAAATGCACATATTTGCTCAATGTTCATTGTTAAATTTTATCAGTTTTATTGTTAAAAATCAATGATAATATGACAGCCAGCTTACTTAAAGAGCTCTTCATAAAAAGTTTGCTTGGAAGAGATATCCAGGACCTAATAATGAATTTTATTTTTTTAAATTCCGAATACCTTAGGACATCAGAGAACGACCCAAGATATGACTTAATATGTATAATGACAAATATTCGAGTGATAGTACACTCCAACTTTGGCTTCTCCAGCCGTAGATAGGCTCTAAGGGCGTTCGTGCCGATGTTTCATGGTACTTCTTCACGCTAGGTTCAAGATGCGGTAGCTTTAAGTGGTACCTAATATTTAATCAGCATTCGTAAATCTATATGTAATAAGTAAATGATTCATGAAGATTTAATAATCAATGTTTAAGGTTTTGGGATCAATTACCGTGAGCATTTTTCTAATATTTCTCATTAGGGAAATCTTTAATTTGCCAAAATAGTATGCATGGATGTGCAAAAAAATTCTGTGTAATTTTTTGAGGCCTCAGTTGACGCCTAATTGGCGCGAATACCGCGTAAACAATGAACAAGAAGGTCAAACGTAAATTGGACTTCATAAAGGGAAGTAAAAGGTAAATTTGATCGTAGAAAACTTTATTCTAAGACAATCTATTCTGAGACCTTTGTTTTTTTTAGAAGAACACAAATTCTAGTGATGATTTTCGCGGTACATCTAAAATCCTACCTAACGCTGTCCCCTAGCCTTCTGGTACTAACTAGCATTCGTAAAAAGTAATAAATTTGCAAGTAACTACCTTATAATCGTAGTAAGAGGCTTTCCTGGTGTTTGTGATAAATTTACCCCGAGCGGACAAAGCGCGGGTATACTTAAAGGCATCGCATTTAGTCAGCTCATATATGTTCCTAGGATGAGGCTCTAGAGCCAAAGAAGAGGAGGCATTATCTCCGTATTTAAGTAACATCAACCCAAACGGCCGACCGCTTGGGACGAGTTGCTTTGCTATTCAACCTTGCGGCTAGCACAGACGGTCCTTCTCTTAAAGAACAACAAGGATGGGAAGACGTTCTTGCATGAAAAACAGGGCCACTAAAAAAAAACACTAAACTCTGTAATGATAACGACAATGGTAAATTCTGAACAACATACTTTATTCACTAAGGCGACCGTTTCCAAGGCTTCATTGTAATTCAAGAAAAATCTCAAATGTAACCGGTTACAATAAAATAATGGGAAATAATTTCACAATTCGGGAAACCTCCGATTTTTTTATGAAACTTCAATCTTCGAAATTGTATGGCGTGTATTGAAAATAAACTTACAGACAAATTTTATTTAATATTTTATCCCTTCGAGATAAACATGGCCATTATTTTTAAACAGTCTTTATCTATTCCTAGCAGCAAAACAAACTTACTAATATTCTCTAAGTATTTTTTTTATCCTCAACCGAGGATTTGATCCTAGTATGAAGCCATCCATAAAAAATTTTATAATATCCTGGGAAATTTTCGAATTATATTATCCCAATGTAGAAATGAAATTAAATTATTCATAAATTTACTATAGCTTGGATTCAATGTTGGGTATTGACAAATATGCCATAATTACGAGATACTGAATCCGATACTTAATTATTGCTATTAGTGATGGTTAATATCCTTAAACACACTAGTAGCATCATTAAAGTAATGAATTAAACTTGATTCCAGTGTACTCGGTTAATATAATGCGGCGGTTTATTTAAAAAATATTAATCCTATGCCTTTCCTTATTGTAACATGGTGCATCTTTCATTACAGCAGGTACATTTTAAATATTTGTACAGAGTCAACGTTACCATAGAACCGAGCGTAATACAGAAGTGTATGTGTTTAATCAACACAATGTTACCCCCAAGCAATTTAATTTCCTTATTAATATTCTAAAGAAGCCATAAGTAATCTAAGGGAGCTCGATCTCTTGTGTTCTAAGCGTAATTTTACCTTAGCCGTTACAAATATGTTTGTTTTCTCCGAAGAACGATAGCTAAATGGTTTGTATTTTTCCGCATTAGAGGACGGAATGTAAACCGTCCTTTGTACTTTGGACATCGGCTAAGCTTAGTCTTACTGCCTTGTCGTAAATAAAGCTCAACAAAGGATTCATCTGATTTACATGGCATGGAAACGAACGGGATAAGAAGGCCCTCCGAGAGCACAAAGGTAAAAATATTTGCTTTCGTCTAGGGGCAGCAGTGGACACATAAAGTGCACTGCACGTAAACAGGGAGTCTTGGGTCCGCTATCTGGGGCAAGTACAAATCCGACCTCGAGGAGATATATTCCCATGCATGTAATTCCATCATCAAAGTGAAAAAAGTTATTTCTCTCAGCAAGAAAATCTATGGCACCAGTTTTCACATGCCTGGAGGGGTGAACTTTAAGATATAAATGAAAAATTAGGTAAAAAAAAATTTTTAATGAAAAAGTGTTTATTATGCAATTTATGAACAGAGTTTTTAATTGCTTAGATATTTAAGTGTACAGTAGCCGTAGAGATTCTCAAAACGATTTTTATAAATTCATGTCCCGGGGATCAATTAATAAAATTTACAGTAGGAATGCAAGGAGTAAAAACACGTGTAAGCACCAACTGAAAAGAATCTCCCTGTGGCCAAAATTGAATATATTTTGTAACTACTTTATACTATTTAATGCGTAAACATCATTATCCTAGGGAATAATTAACCCTACGTCAGCAAAGCACCTTTTTCTATCAACAGGCAGCCCAATAAATCCATAATCCGCTTTGGTGTAATTTTAATAAATATATACAATTTCTTCCAAGAGCTTTTCATAAATTTTAGTTAAATTTCAAGAATCAAGATTTAAGATAAGAGTTAGCATATGAGTAGGAGGCAGAGCACCAAAGACGTCTTGTAATAAAGAATAAAAGTAGTAACAATGGGTGAAAGTAATACTAAATTGAAACAGTCAATCGAAAAATATATGAAAATTCTTAAGCGAAGGAATCTCTTACTGAACTTATTCGTCGGCTACTATGTATAAGAGGACGGGGATATGTAAATTAAAACAGGGAAGAGCAGAAAATACAAATTAGTACCTATTCTATACATTGAGTCAAATAAATACAGGTAAAAAAAATATTTTTGAATTCCGAAAGAAAAATTGTAATATTTAATATTTAAATGTACCTCAATTTACTCAATTAAACTTTCTCAAAATGTCATCCGTTAACGACATTAAAAAAGTTGAGCGTCATGATACCTGCCTTCATATGATATGGCTAATTTGGATGCAAATATCGAAAACGAATTCTAGGTGGCCTTAAGAAGGGTAAGGGAATGAATAAACGAAGGTAATGACATTAAGGCATAGCTTGAATATGTGCAATGGATACTAAGAAGGATTTATATCGAAGTAAATAGCTACGGACTGTAAATAACTCTACTTTGAGTAGCAGGAAACGGTTCGTAGATAAACATAAAATACAAAATATACGTAAATGTGCATAAATTGAATAGAGAGCATACGAAGAGAAAATTCGGTGGAATCATAAAAACTAAGGCTAGAATTGATAAAGTGTGAATGTGATGAATACTGATATGGTAGACGTACCGAATAGCAATCTTCCTGCTATTATCCCTGGCAGAGGAGCGGGGGAAAATCGGTCACTGGAGGTAAGGTGAGAGTTGAAAGAGAGAAGAAAAAAAAGTGTTACGAGTGAAAAAGAAGGCAACATTGGTCTATTGAGAGGATGGGAAGATACAGGTGAAAGTACGGTGTGCGTGGAAATGGGGAGGAAACAAGGTTATGGGTAAAAAAGAAGCGAAGGTCGGTTGATAGAATGGATGAAAATATATAGGTGTCAGAAACAAAGTAACACGTGTTTCCGAGGATCCCCGGGCTAAGCTCTATAAAACACCGCGTATCTAATCTCCCTTTCTCTCGCTACTCCGTGCGTGTCTTCTTCCGTTGTCCTTCCCCCCCTACGCATACTAACACACCCACTTTCCCCTCCGTTTCACCCTACACCAGGAAAAATGCCTCCCCTAAAAAAAAAAATACTTTTCGCAGTGGTTGTGTCCGTCGTCTGTCTGCCGACTATTTCGTGGCTTTGAGCGAAGGGAGAAAAAGAGAGGAGGGAGGGCGAAAGGATAGGAAATACAGAGAAAAGGGAAAAGAGGAAAAAAATTGACCGAAAAAAAGAAGAAACGCGGGATCCGCCGCGGCAGGACATGAATGAGAATATCACCAGGAACTCGGGTAGGTTGAGATTATCTCCTAAATATTTATACGGCACCGCCGTTACACTCACACCCTTTCCAGCTAGCTGGTTGAAGGGGATTTCCTTCTCCTAGCATTACGCTTCCCGAGGCAACGGAGTGCCGTCATCTCACATGAGATGCTCCGCGGGGGAGTGGGCGCCCAAAAGCACACAGGCACGTCACCCCTCGCCCCCACACCCTCCCTCCCGTTCCCCCACAATAGCCCTGCCCAAATACCCCACACTCCGCCGGATCGCAATCAAAAACCCGCTCCCTACCCAAAATCACATCGAAACCCCAACCACCCATCCCAAACATCCTCACACTCTTCCCGTCCCTTCGCATCCTTGACGTGTAGATATCCCCTGTTTCCATGCCAAATTAGCCCCCTACCTTGATTCACCGCCGACCCCCCAGCCAGCACGCATGGATTCCGCTGCGGTGATCCCTTTCAGAACTCCTGGCGTGGCTTTCAACAAGCCGCACTGACCGAAGGAAAAGGACGAATTTTGCGATGGAGGTGAAAAATCATGATTCGGCTCATAAATTATACACGAATACGTCGTTGAAAATATATCGGAAAAAAGCTATTTTAACGTTAAAATACAATATGAAATGTTGATTTACCCTTGAGTCACTAGTAAACAAACGAAATATAGAGATTATGTTGGCCAACACAAACATAGAAGCATAGAAAAGTACATTCACACATATTCAGAAATTTTCGGAGGCACAACCTTCTGTCCTGTCACAGAAAATTTCGGAATACATGTGTGTCCTTTCTACGTTTGCGTTGGCCAACGCCATCTGGCCCTCTCGTTTGTTTAATAGTTAATCCAGGGTAAATGAAGAGCTCATGTTTTATTTAAACGATAACAAAATGAACTGTATAATTTCAGACTTAATTTTGTGGAAAGTTTCCATTTTGGAGGCAAATGATAATTAAAAATTGTGATTTCCATCATAGTATTTTTATTCACACGACCCGAGTTACAACCCTTCAACTCCTGAAGATGACTGAAAGTGTTATGACTTGGCTCGGATAAATAAAATTATTATAGCCGAAAACAATCGTTAATTGCCATTTTTCTCCGATGGCAAAATGTTTTTTTTTCAATCTAAATGCTACAAGGTTCGTAATCAGGCGGCCATAAATGTTCTTTTTTGTTGTGAATCGGTTTTGCGTATGATTAGTTTATATTATTAATAGTGTGTGTATATATATATATACATACACACACACACATTATATATATATATATATATATATATATATATATATATAATGTATAACACTTAGCACTAGTGGACACAGACAAAAACACAGAAACACACAAAAAAAGAGACTCACTAATTTTCGAATTTTCGGTGGTCGTTGCCACCTTTATCAAGGAGGAGAGGGACAGACAGAGTTCTGTCTGTCCCTCTCCTCCTTGATAAAGGAGGCAACGGAGGCAAAGGAGGCAAGGAGGCAACATTTCAAAAATTTGTGCAAGATGGGTCCCTCGCGTATCTCAATGAGCTGGCGGCGAAGGACTATGCAGCAGGAATACAGAAACTTGTCACACGTTATGACAAATGCCTTAATTTGCTTGGAGATTATGTTGAGAAGTAGTTTAAAGTATCCTCTTTCAAATAAAATTTTTTATGCTTGTTAATATTTACTTTTGTCTTTTTATTTCACGAACGGGTACTACTTTCCGGATGACCCTCGTGTGTGTGTGTGTGTATATATATATATATACACATATATATATACTAATTTTATACAAATAAAACAAAACAATATTTTTGAAAAATTTGAAAAACTTTTTTTTTTAATATTTAACATTTCTATATTTTTGTGCAAAATTGTTTTTTTGTTATTTCATTTCTGTAGTCACCGAGGCAGTTTTGCACGCCCATATCATAACATCTCGCCGCCATGTCGCTAAGGAATTTTGGTTGGACCTCATCTTTCACCCCATCATCGTCGCTGTGTCCCGGTGATATTTAGGGGGCAACACATATAGTATCAACAACTAAGTGGTTGAGAGTCCAGTTTATTACTTACTAATCGGACGTGGATGCCCTGAGCACACGGTAGCCCTTGGTGATGGCGGTCGGATGGACACCAGTTGCGGGTCAAGCCATGCGGCAGACCGGCAGCAGGGTGGGTGGGAGTGCGGGTGAAGGTTTGAAGGCATGCCGGCAGTTGGGTGGCAGTCCGGGTCAAGCGTGGACGCAGACCGACACAGGATGGATTCTCCATGGTTTCAAGCGGACCTTCTCTACTTATACCAAATTTAGGGTACAAAGGCTATCGGAGTACGGCGCTGGTGGGAGGGACGAGTGCGCCCGAGTAGGATGATACGATAGCTGTAGCGCTTTCCGGCCAGATTTCTTTCAACTTCAGAAACAAGTGGCACGAGTATTCACTGGGTGCCAAGGGTGGATGTTCCATCCCAACTGCTGAACGGGAGGGGTGGTTTGGCTGGCGATGTAGGGGTGAGCTTTGACGTGGTGAATGCTTACACCCTTGCTCAAAATTCCTCTTTGCCGGTTCTGTATCTCCCGTTTGAGTCAGTTAAGTGTCTCACAATACCGCTTTTTGTGATCCCAGGAGCCGCAAAGTTGACCTACCCCGTTTCGATCCCAAAACACAGTTTCCATGTCTTTGCTGGCATACTAAGTTCGTTTCAATTTTTCACGGCTTGTACGAATAGGAATGCCGCCACACACGCGATTACTGTTTGGTCCCGGTTGTAAAGTGGAGCACTCAGGTTCCATCACTTGTAACAAGCGACTATCACGAGTTGGAAGAAGGGATTCAACGTTGCCTTAACGACATGGCGACGAGCAGGTATGACATAGACATGCAAAAGCTGTCGCAGTGACTGTAAAACTGCATTAATCGAAACAAAAATCAAGTAAAAAAATATAAAAATGTTTAATTAATTTAATGAAATTAATGAAAATATGTATTTCTTGTGATTAAAGCTCATCCTTTCTCGATTACTGTCGCACAAATATTCCCGATTCTGTCGTGGTTATGATTGTTCCCGCCAGCATAACTCTTGGGGCATCGATACGCACAAGCTCTTCCATCAATTTAAGGTCGTAGTTCATAGTTTTATATTAAAATAAAAAATTCAGTTTTTTGGCAGTATTTTTAACTTATTTACCTATAATAAAGGGGAATCAAATCAATGTCGTTCATCATTTTCGTATAATAACGGTGATATGAAATCACTTAATTCATTGTCACCACCAATTAATGTTGCGTAGTCGGGTAATACAGAACGTTGTACACAAACATTAAAATATCCAAAAAATACCTTTGAAATCTACATCTCATCTACATCTACTTAATACCTCGCAAGCCGCCGCAAAAGCGTGTGGCGGGGAGTTTTAGGGCATCGCCCCTAGTTAAGAAAAAATATGCAATGTGTTAAAAGATACAAGGGAAATGGTTATATTTAACCAATATAAGTTAGAAATAAAAATTGCCTAATGTCACAGAGAGGAAAAATACTTGCGCTAATATCTATTAGTAATCTACCGTTTGAGGTAGGTTTTGAAATTCGTGAGTTGAAGGCTATAGTAGCCTTGCCTCTCCCGTTGCCAAGCACGGTACCCGTATGTGCCAACACTCATTTTCATGAGGGTGTTCAAGCGAAAGGTCTTGGGATAAATACTGAAAATTCATTCCCGTTGCCTTCTTCGATTTGGTTAACATAAGAGAACTATTTTTTCCGACAGTGAAAACGAGAAAGACCGGAACAATCTTAATTGTACTCTAAGCAGTAAAGGAAATAGGTTAAGTAAACCATTGAGGTTATTTTCTTGGAGAATATAAGAGTGCACGGAATTGCCAATTTAAAAAATGGAATTGAATTAAAAATGCCTTGCAAGTAAAGAAGAAGTGTGCTCCGATTAGTTTCAATCGTTTATAGGGCACACACATTATTCGGAACCGTCATTAGGAAAAATTGGATTAACTCGCTTTGTCTAGGGTAATTTACTGAAATTTTGTGATGTGAGATTTCGAGTGGGGGAGATTAAATTATAAAGAAGCTGAGAGTTTTTGAGATGCATCAAAAAAGTTGTTACGCTTTGGAAAAAATAAGTTTATATAAAATCCGTTGGAGTTTTGAAAAGGCTTATAGAAATGAAAGTGCGAGTGGATAACTGGAAAGAGTAGTATTAGAAGACCTACAAGCACGAAGGAAGCAAGTAAGTATAAGTTCTATTTGTGATGCAGGACACACGAATATAGTATTTTTGACACCGGGAATAATTTCGTAGCGTTCCACTCTACTGATAGATCAGACCATCCGGATTAAATAAAAGAAATAGACTTTGGTCCAGAAATATTAGACAGTGAGGTAAAAGAGTCACCTAGGAAAAAATGTAATTAAGCGATATGCTTGGATTAACATAAAATTTTTGCAGATTGAATTAAATAGAAGACGTACTAGGTCGATTTTAACACCATCCAAAAAAACAGTAAAGCGGAAAAAATTGAACCCAAGAGATCCAAATTTTAAAATTCACAGGCTACAAGCATAATTCTGAGAGCCTGCCCCATCGGCAGTTATACAATAGTATAATAAATAAAGAAAAAGAAAAATATCGATTTCAGTCTAGAATAAGAAAGAAAACTAAAGAAACTATTTTTCTGCCAAGTAAAATATCCTAAATAGACAAAGAATAGAGCTAGAATGACATTCCGAGTCCGGGTAGAATGGTCAAAGTTTATTAAATTATTTATTTATTTATCGTCCTTATTTTTGGGGCGAGATTGGGATTTAATAGCCCCTTCTTCCGCCTAACCTCTGTACATTAGATTTACAATTACGAACACCCAATGCCTAGTGGGAGGAAAACCCACCGGGGCGGGAATCGAACCCGCGAACTCCGGGTTGGCAGATGAGAATGCTACCTCGCCTCTCCCGGGCTCGACAATTATTATTCATTACTATGGATTACGAATTTTGTGTGTAATTATGTGAATGATTGCGGAATAAAAGAGTCGGCTAGAGGGATATGCCATTTACTCAAAGCATGCATTTATATTAATCTGACGACACAAATAAGGATAACAAAGTTAGAGTGATGAGTATCAATAGCTAATAGGGACGCCTCGGTAGCTTAAGTGGCTAAAGCACTCGACTGGATATTGAGGGATCTGGGTTCGAATCCCAGTCAAGGCGAATGATTTTTACACTCTGAAATCATTGCGTTGGAAAATACCCTACAGGTAGTTGAATACCAGATTGTTATGACAATAGGGTTTCCGGTTGCTCCCAAGATTTTAATTTGGTTGGACGACTGTTTCACTGAAATCTCAGTCAGAATCTTTAGGTCCGTAGTTTGATTCCGTCCTTTCCATCAGACTTGCTGATGCTGACAGCATCAGAAGATGCTGACTACGGCGCCAGTGTGACTTCCGTCCAGCCAAAGAGGGCACAAAAATATCCGTAATGAAAGATTACAAGATTGCAAGAAAGATAAAAACGGCTCCGTAGGTTTTGCACACATTTGCTACATATTTATGCATTACGCCTGAGCCACGACGGATTCCACGCGCGTCAATAATTTCTCCAAACATCTGGTACCCATGGTAAAATTAAAGGAAGTTATATACAAGTATCCATGGAAATTTAATACACTTGTAAAAATGGTATTTATATATTTTACGCCCGTATGACTTATATTGGGGTGATTTTGACCTTTTATAATCCCTTCTTATACACAACTAATTACATATAGGCAGGCGAGGACGTTTCTCCGGTTTTGAAGGGTACTCCTCCACATCTGAACTCACACTGTCGGATTTATAGTAAACTATTTGTAGTTAGAAGTTCTATTCTTCTCCGATGGATCTAAACTTCATTTTAAACAGACGAGACCACATATGGATATTTTCTATTGTCAACGGGACTCTACATGCTGGTACAAAATACGAATACGACGCGGCATTAGATGTAGACGTGACATAGACGTCGACGGTTGCAACGCCGACATTGACATGATCTATGATATCGTCGAATAAGAAGAAGGGGTTTACATTACATTGCTATTGTGTCGGGACATCAGAAAGCCGATGTTGCACAGCCCAGAGTGTCATGGAACGACCCTTTTAGCAAAGACATCCATGTGGATAGGGCCAGACAGAAGAGCACCAACTGCTATTTTGTTCCTTTATAAGAAAATGCGTTTTCTCAAGACGTCATGCCTATGACACTTAGCTTACACCATGTTATATTAATCTATTAGGAATTAATTTTTCCGTACTATCTTCGTTATAATAACTGTAGATGACCGCTTCAACTCAGATAAGTTAAAAGTAGACATAAAGAAGTGAGCGAGACCAAGCTGCCTCACCAAACTTGGTTAGTTGTTCTATTAGCAGTCAGTCGGGCTTCGCTGCGCAATGAAAAAGTCACTCTGTGTTCGGTAGCACAATTATTCCCATTTCTGTTTATCGCATGCATATTATTAAATTGTTAACATGAGATACATATCAATTCACAGAATTGATGAAGGAAAAATAAGTTCCTATGCTCTAAATAAAGATAACTAAAAGTTTTACTAAATAGAATATCTCGGGTATATTAAATGTAAAATCACCATTGAAAAGCATAAGTCTTCGAAATAAAAGATGTGAGATATTAAGAGTAGTCATTAGCTATAAGCATTTTGAGCCAATAATTTTTTCTATAAAATATCCTCTTTACTAATACGTAGTTCATTCAAAGGGACCCACATCACTTTTTTGAGTAAAATAAATGGAAGCCATGCATTAAAAATTTCGGTCAAATGTGGGGCCCCGCATTTTTTTCATGTGTCAGAACTATGATTAGAGACCAATGAATGAAGAGTGGACATCCGGAGTTTCAATTTTTAGACACAAATGAAACACAGAATTTTGACCTGTTTTTTCGATCTTGGCGCACTATGCTTTGCCAAAAGGCCTGTGAAAGGCTGGAAAATAGAAAAGCATTGGGCTCATAGACCGTTGCATACTTTGTCTATTTGGTAATTTAACTCGGAATGAGGTGATTCCGTCAGATGTACAGTTAATGGAGCCCTAGCTTTACAGAAATGTTTAAAATTACCGGGAGTATTTTTGATGTAGGTAAGGAGGGGAATTTAGAAAAAAGTGAACCGAGAAGATGCCCAAAGATTAAATTTTTAATGTGGTAAGTAAAAAGAGAAATTCATTGGTTTAAATCCGGAAGAGATAGAAAAATGGCTGGAGGAGTTATTGACTTGCTGCGAGATATAGGTTAGCAGGAAAAAAAGTCTTGCTTGGTGTTTTTAGGAAGGTAAACGATATGGAGTACTGAGGAAGAAGATGTACGCCAAACAAGAGGATATTCATGCGATACCTATAGTATTACATGAGGTAATGGTAGGTTCAATATCTACCATTGAATGATAGACTTGTCATGATGGTTGGTTCAGAAATTGAATGGAACATATACTACCTTGATCAAAAAGTTCCCGGAATAACCACCGTGTGGCGCTCCCATCGTTCCGATTTGAGTTCTGTTTTTTGTGTTAAATTGGTACATCTGTTGTTGATATTCCCTTTAAATCTTAGTGTCATAACTTGACATTTGCAAAAGTTACGTAGCCAAGAGTACATCTATCTCTGTGTGTGTTGGCGATTTTTTTACAATTTCAGAAATGGATTTAAATTTGCAACAACGAACTTTTATTAAATTTTGCGTAAAAAACGGATTTAGTGGCGCACGGACGTTGGAAATGTTGGAAAAGTGTTTCGGCAACGATTCTCTAAAAAAAACGGTCGTTTACCAGTGGCACGAGCGGTTCAGAAGTGGTCGTGAGTCAATCGAAGATGATGAACGCAGTGGCAGACCATCGACATCGAAAGTCGGTGAAAAAATTGATAAAGTAAAAGAAATGTTGATCAATAACCGCAAATTAACCATCAGAGAAATAGCGGAGGACTTGAACATTGCCTATGGATCCGCCCAAGATATTGTGGTTAATGATTTGGGTTTCCGTCGTGTAGCAGCAAAGTTGGTGCCAAAAGACCTCAATTTCATGCAAAAAAGAGACCGTGTTGACGTCGCAAAAGACATGATTTGCGAGGCTGAATCCGATCCCACATTCATCAAAAGGATCATTACTGGAGACGAGACGTGGGTTTATGAGTACGACACGCAATCCAGACATCAGGCAAGTGAATGGCGTTCACCAAATGAGCCGAGACCAAAAAAACCACGTCGTTTTCAGTCAAAAAAGAAGGCAATGCTGACGGTTTTCATGGATTACAACGGTGTAGTGCATCATGAATTTTTGCCAGAAGGCCAGACAGTAAACAAAGAGTATTATTTGGGCGTTATGAGACGTTTGCGTGAAGCAATTCGCCGAAAGAGACCAGAAATGTTGGCAGAAAACTCGTGGATTTTGCACCATGATAACGCACCGTCGCACAGTGCTATCATTATTCGTAATTTTTTGACGAAAAATGCAACAAATACCATCCAACAGCCACCGAATTCACCTGATTTGGCTCCCTGTGACTTCTTTCTGTTCAATCGAGTTAAAAAACCATTACGGGGAACGCGTTTTAGCAGCCGAGAGGAAGTAATGGAAAAATCGCAGGAAGCACTGATGGACATACCGAAAACCGAATATAAAAAATGTTTCGAGGATTGGATCAAGCGCTGGCATAAGTGTGTTGCAGTCGATGGGGATTACTTTGAAGGGGACAATATAGATTTAGATGAATAAACTTGTATTTTTAATTTTCTGAATAAATTCCGGGAAATTTTTGATCAAGGTAGTATTTAGAGGGATGTGCCGGGAAACGTGAATGAAGTTCGTAAGAAGAGCATATGTTTTAGTTAGTTTGTTTTTAGTTCAATTCACACATGGGTTTGAAAAATGAAATTGAAAAACTAATCCTTGAATTTTTTTTTCAGCAGGAGACTTCTCTCTCCTGTTAATTAGTCAATATTATTTCACGTTTTGATGTCGTGTAAGAGGCTCGGATTATTTTTAATGTCACAAGTCAAATCGCGGAACCAATTAAAGCCTTTGAATTAATTTAATTACAATTTGGAGCCTTTCATCTCCTTAGCTCGCCATTCAAAGTCTCGTGGTAATTGCATACATAAAAAGCTGTATCCTTTAATGTCATTTTTTCACAAACCCTAATTGCTCTCCGTTCATTTTCTCAAATCCCACAAGAGAAATATATAAGATAAATTACTGTATTGTGGCATAATCTATGCGAGATCGAAAAAGTGAGACGCTTTCTGTGCCCTCATGTCGCTTCAATTTATAATTATGACTTTCACATAGGCTAGCTTTTTTTTCCCTCGCCGCATTCATCGCGTACATGTACGTATATTCGCCGTTTATTTCTTGGTACTTTTAATGCTGCATTGGTTTCTTTAATGCCTCAGCCACCTTAGAATTGAACCAGTAGACAATGCCTTCATCGTCATCTTTAAACCGTTATCTATCAGACACTGCTTCTAGTACAAGAGGAGGATATATATGTATAAGGCTTCATTCAAGTTTAATCCGATGTGATCTAAGCACGTAATAACTGAATCCATAGTTCTTATTTTTCATGGAAATAAATTAATACGTACTTGAACTGTATACGACGTAGTTCGGTGTATTTTTTTCGCCGCAACGAAACCCGGGTTGTGCAAAATTGAATGTATGCGGAAAACCAAATGAGCGTTGTTTTTAATTAATTACGCAATTAATTAGGCATTATTTTCCCTTCTCCTACATTTTTGAACTGGTTTACAGAAAATACTAATATGGAAGAAATCTTTAGAGTTAGCGGATATCCGAAGGCTATGCTAGAAGAAAGGGTATTATTTGATTAAAGAGTAAAAGAATTTTGAATTGCACAAAAGAGGTTAAGGAATTACGAGGAATAAACTACTGTAATACGTCGGATTACGGGGTATTTTGCAGATTTAGATGTAGAATTAACGACGGAGAAAAGGAGAACTTCGAGCAGTAGTGTTAAAATATTGTACTGGATCATCAAAAAATTTTAGGAATCCTTTATATCATACCTAAAAGGCAATCCATTGATGGCTGTATGAGAATTACAAAACCGGAACATTAATTAGGACACAACGTAATTATTGTTTGCTTCGGAAATTTCAGAAATACCTCCGACCCCTTTAACCGTCCTCAAAAATCCACCCTGGCTTTCTTTTATTCACTGATACCGAAATATATCTATTCATCCGAGAGTCCCGCGCACCCGTCGCTGACTTGCGCGCCAAAATATTATGCGGCAAGACGATCGCACACCCCTTCCCCTCGAACACTTTCGCGGGTCCTCCGTTAGAGGCGCTAGCCCCGCACTGGCACGTTCCCTCTCCTGACCTCCATCCCTTCAGACCTACTTACGCCTCCCTCCATTGTCTCCATACTCTTTAATAACTTTCGCGAATAACTCGCTTCAGGCGTAATTATTCAAATAAACACATATACAAATGCATGCATAGTTTTGTCCCATCCTAGTAATGAAAGAAAAGACGAGGGAATGGGAAAAAGGAACAATAATGGAACGCCCTCACAGCGATGCATATTGTGTTACTGGGAGGTAGCAAAGTTCATTCGTTAGTCAAGCACACAGCATGCAATGTGGGACAAAGGGAATATTTTTTTATTTGAATTCCTTGTACATATTTGGTTGCCTCCATTAAATACACCAGAATGAAAGCATATAGGTCACGTAGGTTAAATATTCCCGTTAGACCTAACGACTTTAAGAGCACATCGTGACATGTCATGTCCTCCGTTAGTATAAAGGAAAAACTATATGAATATTCTAACAACAGCTAAAATTGTGAGAAAATTTGATAATTTTTGGCCTATTTTGACCCATCAAAAATCCTCCCTAAGCCTTCTGTTGCTGGTTCAGGCAACACATTTGGATCAAATTCTCTTCGAGGAAGTCTGCGCCAAATATTTGACATTTCTGAGCCATATAGTCACTAACTTGGCTTACGGGAACTTACGAAATTTTATTTGAGGCTTGTCAGATCGTATCACGCCCAAAAGGACATGTTTTCAATGGGGTATCTTTGGTTTCGTTTGAATTGAACCGAATTTTTTTTATCCTGACATATGTACTTTGCATAAGGCAAGGCTTGTTTAGGAACTTTAAAAGAAGTAGTTAGTATTATATAAGTTAGCATTAATTCTGTGGAAATATGTTCTCGTTAAGTGGGATTTCTGAAATGCGATTAGCTTTATAAATATTCGAGTTGACATTAAAATGCATCATTATTCTGGAGATAGCATTATCTCAAATACTATTGGTACATTTAAAACAATAAAGACCAATCGGGAAGGTGATTCATATATCCTTTGAGAATGAGGTGAAATCCTAAAAAGAAGGTATTACAGGGATCTTAATGAATTTCTTTTGCAAATAGAAATGATGAAATGAAGAAATTTTCAAGTAGCTCAAATATAATAAAACAGAATGTAACGATTTTATGATACCACATGCACTCATATGTTGGCGCTAAGTAACAGACAAAGAGCTTTTGCAAATGTATAGCTATAACGGACAAACCTTAAAAAGTTTCAAGCAGCATCATTTCAAAAATGAAGGATTGAATCATAAATTTAACTTCATTTCGCTAATTTTACAATTATTTTTCGGATCACAAAGGAATTATTTAATATAAATTATTTCACAGAGTACTTTCAAGCATAAAAATTAAATGTTAGCCTCTTAAATTACTCCATCGTTAGTATTTAGCACATCCACGTATACTGCGTTCTTAATTATGTGGAGCTTGTTGAAAACTTCCCAATACACTCCATGAGGCATTGGTCAATTTTTATTCATTCGCCAATCAAAGAAAACCAGAAGTATGAAGTCTATTCATCCCCAAGTTTGCTTAAATACCGCAAGGCTGCAATTCTATAGTATGGTTGAGCCAAGTTTTACCAACGAAGAAATTTGCTTTATGTGAATTAAAGAACTAGATTAATATGAACAATTATATGTTTAAACGTCAATAGGGCTTAGCAAGGAAAATTTGGTTAAATGGATAGTTATTTTCTTTGATTATTCACTGAGAGTATTTCAAAAGGGATTTAGCAAGTCGTTCACAACCCCAGAAAAATACCAATGATTAATAAGCTACCCTTATGAATACATATTTATTATGAGCATGGCGCATACCTGCTTGAAAGAGTAACCAATTGACTCATACCCTTAATCACAGTGAGGGGTGTAATTAATGATTAACTCGGAGGATGAAGATATGAATCCTACTTAAAGTCTTTTATTTTTAATATGTCATTTTCTACAGGACTAAATGAAAGATTTTAATTTTGAGCAGCTTACAAGTTTCATACACAGAATTTAAAATAAATTCCAAATATAATATAAAAAATTCCGCAGCTATTGCATGCATGCACGTATTGCATACCTGCTAACAACTGTAATCAATACTTACTCCATCACTTCACTTTTTCCTCATCGCCCAAAAGAATGCCATTACTAATGTCACTCTTTGAATTTTGCACTGCCTTGTTTCGGTTTTACTTGGGATAAGGAACAAACTTTGTAGTTTTGAATCACGAAGTGTGGAATTAGTCGAACACATCTTTCCAATGAATTCGCTACACCATGGTGCATATTTAAGCCTTCTACTCCTTGTTTGTTTCAAGTGGGCAAGCTCGCCTCGAAACGACATGGATTGCAGACGTTTCGAAGCAACATTAGAGTGTTTCTATCGAGAGGATTCATGGAACGAAAAGGACTTCCACCGCCGGGTAATCCAGAGTAACAGCACTATTACTGATGACACTTGTCGTCTCTTCCATCCACCCTCCCTCCCCCTACGTTTCGCCCAGCCTTATTTTTACCCCTTCATTTCCTCCCCCACTTCAACCAACCCACGGCATTCCCCCCCTGACCCCGGGGCCATGACCACAGGACCCTTGCCCCATTACCAAATCCTTTACCCCTAACCTCTCGCCCACCTCTCAGTCCAACGCCCATAGCCTCCCCTCCACACACACTAACACCCACACTCCCTTCTACCCACCCTTCCTCCGCGGAATACAAATACAACACGGAAAAAGGATTCCCCGGGCGGGAGTGAGAGGGAAGGCCGTGTATATTCGTTTTTTTTGGCATTCTCGGGCGAGGCGCTTGGGGAGGAAAGGGAGGCGGTGCGGGCGAGGGGCACAGGGAGAGAGCGGGGTAAAAACGTACGAGGGAGAACAGGGATGGCGTTGGGGGGGGGAGGGGGCAGATCGGCGTTGTGTGCTGCCGTCGGGGTGAGAATTAAGAGCCGAGTGAGACAAACGGGGTGACTGAGAGGGGGTGTGGAGGAGGGTGCGGCAGTGGAGGAAGCCTCTCGGCTCTTGCTGCGCCCTTAGGAAAAAAGTGAGGGAGTATGCGAATTGGCGAGAGGGAACGAGGTGAGTGGAGATGGTTCGCCCTCAGTAGTTAAGAATCATAAGCACCCATGGGCGATGTCGAGATGGCCTCCACCATTCAAGTGACCGTTCTTAAATTACGCAACGTGTTTTTAAGCCTATTTTTACCCCTCATCATGTTTTAAAGGACCGTTAAGATCCCCACGACCCCCAGAGAAATGAATTATTTGAAATAAACGAATGTATAGCAAAGATAAATAAGAACCTGACAGCTGCTTGCCAACTCTGGACGCTTGTTATCTCTAAGAAAATTGGAATAATAGTTTGCAATATCACCATTTTCGCTACACATTGGCCAACTTGAGTCAGAATGATAGATTTGTAGATGAGTGGATCGGAGAAAGGACGGAGTGCAAAACTTCAACGAAACGATCTTGTTCATAGACTATGGTTCTCGCAATCGGCAGTAAGGATAATAAATTAACCCAGAGACATTCTCCCCATAACTATTTCCTCAAACTACTTACTACAACTTCCAATTATGCTAATTGCAACAACTACTCTTTTAGTGTGTAATATCGATTACTTCCCTCTTAAGCGATAATTTTCTTTGTCAAAATCATATACTAAATTTCCTGCTTATACAAGTTTTCAATAATTATCAGTTAATATGTCAATAATTCATCAGTTATTTCAACATAATTTTAATTATCTTTGATAGCAAAGGTGGGATTATTTTTCTAATCACAAAATACAAAAAGAAATGCGAACATGTAAGGTAAGCACCTCTTTTTGCATTTTGCATAACATGTATTGTATTGATTTCAGTGAGCTGGACTCAATTGTTTTCAACTTAGCATGGCTTTGTTGCAAAGAAATGAGAAGTTCAAGCTTGACTAATACCTATGTAATTCCCACTTTTTGCGATTTTAATTAAAGTTTACCCCAGCGTAAAAAACAAGCATATCTGGTAAGCTCTAAGGATTAATTTTTTTTCGTAGATGACCTCATATTTACATAATTATTTTTAAAAACTTGAACTATAATTTTAGGGTCAAAAAGAGCTCAAGAGACTGAAATCTCAATTACTTCAAATGTGCTGGATTACAATGCAGGGCGCTGGAAAGTAAAACTCCTCTAGGCAGTAATTATTGACAGAAAATGAATAGTGAAGAGTGAAAAATGGTATTCCGTATATTTAGCCTAACCAAAGATTAATGGATTTTACAAACACTTAATTTAAAACTCATTAAGTTACAGCTTTTAATGAAATAAATAGACAAAAAGTACAATAAGTATTTCATAAACATATTCTAGATAGAATATTTGCTAAAATGAGAAATATGGTGCCTTTTGAGGTGATCTGTCATCATAAAAAATGATCAATTATCGTATTGGTGTGTATCATGCTCCCAAGTGATCCTGTTCTCTATAATGGTTATATATTCTTATTATTCCTTCATCGATCCTTGCATCACACTGACGCCTTACACACACGATTCGATTCCCGTAATTAATTCTTGTCCTTCCTTTATGGTTCTTTCTGCATACGGTTTCTCGGCATTAACCGGTCGGATTAGCCAGGTGGGTACGGCGCTCACCTATTAACCTAAAGATGGCGGGTTCAGATCCCGCCTGGGAGTTGTGTTTACTCAGGTCATTTGACCAATGGAAAAACTAAAGCGAAAACTGATCGTAAAAGTCTCGTCGGTATTCCAATAGGCGAGCAAAATGCCAGCGGAGCCCGGATAAAATAAATAAATATGTTCAGTAAATGCTCCAAAATAATTATAACACAATTCCTCTTCCTCTTGCAGTGTTATACGGAGACAAACACTCTTTTGATATAAATATTTAGGTTACACGTGTTTAATCCTTCGGGGAATACAGCTATCGGGGATGTAGCCAATAAAGCAAATTAAATTAATAATGAAGCTTAATAAGTAGCTTTGAATGATTTAGATGTAGAATGTCATTTGTTCAGTTGCTAATTAACCCCAAAAGATATCTTGTTCCAAATCATACGATGTAGTTCAATGCTAGCATATGGGTATAGCTCTCTTTATCACTACTCCCTCCTACGCGACGCGGGCGTTTCCCGGCACAAGCCTCCAAAATTGGCAACGCTTTAGTCGTCATTAAGGGAGGCGAGCGAAAAGGAAGCAGAGGTAGTTTGTTCCATTTAGGAAAATTAAGGCCAGAGAGTAGGCTGATGGGAGAGTGGAGAGAGACCACAGGTCGGTGTTTGTCTGCTTTTAGCTTAATGTGACGAGAAGTCCCGAGTTCAGCATCATGGTCGACGATGTACCTGCACTTTTCAACGGAGTCAAAGAAGAAGCGCCATGGTTACTTACTTGGATAAACAGAAAAATCAACCACAACTGAGAAACTAAGTCGGATCCAAGGTGTGGAAGGCCATGACCATAGTAGAAAGATTTAATCACTCTAACTGTGGTATTCAAAAGCAGAATAAGATATTGATGAAAAGTTAAAACCACTTTAGGGTAAAAAGGAAGAGCATGTGAATGGGAAATACTATAGATTGCGAAAACTAATTACACGCTTGGGAGGCTGTATGCGGTTTTTTAACGAAGAAAAGGTCTGTAAACCGTGACCATAAAATGATAGAACTAATATTTACTTGAAAGATAATTGCACTGAATTAATTAATTATAAATAATTTGCATGAAAATTATCCCACAGAACATATTTATAAATTTTTCATGCTACCATAATTTACCAAGGAACCATACTAACTAACCCGAACATTGATTTCATAGGCGAGAGTAGACTCAACTAACAGGCGAGGGTAGAGCTCAACTAGAACTAATCCCAAAGGCATGTGAAATTCACGCATCAAGGTAGAAGGTACACTTATTCTTCTTGTGTCGCCTTTGGTTTCAAAGGGAGAACTAGAACCCGAAAAACTACAGCTACGGTACGCAGGTTGGCGAAGCTGAGTCCAATGACGTCCTTGGGAATCAAACCGAGGCCCTCTCATCATTATCCCAGCGCTGTTAGCATTGGAATACCACGTCCCAGTATTATTATTTACTCAGTAATAGTTGGTTATTCATCCACTGAGGTTTGGATACATCATTGGCTCTTAGATAACCCCCAGATATTAATATATAACTAATTTAATTTGTCAATAATAATTTATTAATTTATACATCAATAAATATTTATCATACAGGGTCGCACCCAAAAGTGGTAGGACTGATTTTTTTACAAGAATTTTATTGATGATATACTTACATCGACTTAATAATCTTCAAAGTATGCTCCTTGAGCTGCTACACACTTAGTATAACGTTGCTCCCATTCCCCGTACGCCCGCTGGAAATTTTCTTTGGGGATGCCGTTGATTACCCTCGTCGAAGCCTCTTAAACGGCCTTTATCGAGTCAAAAACGTCGTCCCTTGAGCTGTCTTTTCATCAGGGGGAAGAAGAAGTCCGGTGGTGCCAGATCGGGAGAATAGGGCGGGTGCGGCAACGTGGCAACGCAGTATTTGGCCAGGAGCTGTCTGACGACGAGCGGTCGACACTTAGAATTTCCGGCACAATCTTGGCGCACACCTTGCGCATGGAAAAATCCTGTGAAATAATGCATTGGACGTTGGATGCAGACAGACCCAACTGGTCTGCAATTTCTTCACTGGTTAAGCGTCGGTCTGTATCCAGCAGTGTCCTCACTCTGCCCGCATTCGTGTTGGTTCTTGCCGTCGACGGCCGTCCGGAGCGATGGTCGTCTTCAACGAGCTCCCTACCCTCTTTAAACAACTTGTGCCACTCAAATACTGTGGAACGGCTTAAGGCAGTGTCCCCATAAGCCTGCTTGATCATATCGAGGGTCTCAGTTGCCGTCTTCCCGAGTTTAGCACAAAACTTCACGGAATAACGTTGCTCTAAATTCAGATTCATTTTGTTTTTCGACGCGGACAAAAAACTTGCTTCACTAAAAACGGTATTCTCACTCAACGACAGCGCACAGGCGACTGAAGTTGGTGTTGGTCTGTTGCTAAGAGCCTCCTCCACCTTACCCTGTCAGGCAGACCCCCCTCCACCGCTCCGTTCGCGCCAGAGAAAATCAGTCCTACCACTTTTGGGTGCCCTGTAGATTGACTATTTTCTGATTACTGAAATTTTCTTCGTTATGTTCGACGAGAGTATATAATTCCTTAATCTTAAGTCTCTATTGTAAATTCAATGTAAATAATAATGTAAATCAGTTTCAGTCAGACTCGGTTAGTAGTAATATAAGGTTATTAAGGTTAGCTGTGAAATTATATTCCACTTCTAACTTTAAAAAGTATGTTCCAAGCGAGTATCTTTAATGGTAAAACTTTTGCCCAATGACAGTGATACAATTCATGGAAATCAACCTATTTTTATTTATCCTTGTTACCCACGTTATCTAACTATGGTACACGCTACGTTGAGTGACGTGCCAGATTACCATAGATCTAGCTGATGGAAGACGGTTAGGAAGGCGCAACGAAATCTATGGTATAGTGAGGAGGAACAGCCATCAGCATTGAGCATCTGCTACATTTGCGTGGTGATGGAAACTGTGCAGATTAGCAAGTATCTATTAAAGAGATATCACATATTCTGGCCACTTCATAATGCGAATCTTTGAAATGGTATAAATATACTTCCAAAAGTTTTATCGTGGTACCATGATCTTTTAGTTAAACAGTGGCATTTCTTAAAAATTATTAAAAATAAATTGAAGAATGGTTTGAGTCTATACGTATATGATTACTTTTCACAAAGGATGACACTTTAACCACTGCCTTATCAGCAATTACTGGAAAAAACAGATTTATTTTTATTTACCATAATTTCAGAAAATTAGCTGTTTCATTAAATACTCTTAGGCATTTTATATAATTATTAGCATTATAACGTTAAGGTAGGTTTGAATGGACACATCTTAAAAACGGTACACTGATACATTTTCTAGCTTCTACTAACGAAGCACCAGCTGAAATCCGTCACTACAGAAAACCCTGTTCAATCCCGCATAATTCCTTCCACCCTTCATTCCGCCCAATGTTCATATTCTATAGTATTTCTGTATTTCCTGTATGTCCACCCCTTCCTTACTTTTCCAACGTTCTCACTATATCACAGTCTTCAGCATCCCTTGTCAATTAAAACTGTCTGCATCCATATTTCCTGTCTCCTTTGAGTTTCTCCTAACAGTAACTTCTCCTCCCTCACCATACAAGGCATACCCTCATTTGTTTTCCTTTATATTTATTTCACCTTTTTCATCCTTCTCCACCAGCACATTTCAGAAATCTTCAATCTATGCCTATCATACTGCTTCCATGACCAAGTTTCAGCACCGTAAAAAACAAGGCTCCATATCAAGGTTTTCATGAGTCATTTCTTAAAATAATTACTCAACATCAATTTCCTCTCCTAGTGAAATATTTCTCGTCAAGCATAATTCTTCTTTTTTCCCTATTACTTTGACTATTTGGCCTTAAACACATCCGAAATAGGTAAACTGTTCCATCTTCTCAAGTTTATTAGCTTCTATTTTAGTATTTAACAAAGCCTATCTCTTTCTCAGAACCGCCGAGCCATAATTTTTTTTTTCATTCTCAGCCGACACCTATCGCACTGAATTTCCAATGAACTCAGCAATGCTTACAATCCCATGGCTAACAGGCTAACTAAAGCTTGATCATCCGCAAACCCAACCGAATTAATGAATTATCCACCGGCTAATTATTTACCATATTTATTTTAAATATTATAGTTAACTGCAACATGTTATTTTCATCAATAATATTGTAAAAAGTACAATATTGTTTTCATGGATAACCAAAGTAATGCCATTCAATTCTTTAAACACATCATCCTTTCTTGTATAAACTCAACAAAATACCACCAACAATTTAACGAGGTGTGCGACTAATGGATGCAATCTCCGATACAATTTTTCATTTTAAATGTCAACAGAATTTTTCATGGGCTAAAGCGTACATTTTTGACTGCCTTTAATTCATAGTATTCTCTATCTAGTAAATGATTCAAAACTTAAAATATAAAGAGGAAGAAAATGATAGGTACAAATGGAGGTAGATAGTACGCGGAATGGATAAAGGTTTTATTTTTTTGTGGGGTTTCGGGTTATGCTTTGTTAGGTGAGACTTAGAAAAGTAATGGCGTGCAGTAAGTTCATCTAAAACCTACTTTAATAGTAGCATACTAAATAATAACTGTATTGATTTTTGGGTCGTAAAATGCTGGGCTGTGTGTTATAGCTTAATATGCCATTGTTTTAACACTAGAATAAGGTATTTTTTCCGTTTGATTAATCCCACCTCCTCTATTTAAAAATTGAGTGAGTCAATGGGGTCAATCCAACGCAGCAAGTACCCCTTTTGTCATAGGATATTTTTGGTACGTAATAAAATCCATCATTGGAGCCCCTATGATAAAATCAATACTTCCAAAACAGTATCAGAAACAAAAATGCTGTTTTTAATAAATGACACAACCATATCGCCTGACAAAGTAACACGAGGGAACGAACACACACACAAACACACCTGTTCGATTTCATTTCCCTTCGCGTCAAACCAACCTCAGATCAGAATCTTTCGGTAGGAAGTTAAAAATGGAAGGTTATAGAAAAGCAGCATTTAGGAGCGGAGATTGAGGGAATTTTACGCAAAGGGCAGAGGCAAACGAAAACAAAAGTTCCACGAATTGGGCTTATTAGTGGAGACGCTCTGCAGACTTACCGTCCCACAACTCGGTCCTTCACAAACCCGCTCCCCAAGGTTCCTCCCTCCTTATTGTTCCCCCCTACGGCCCCGGGACCTCCCGCTCTGTTCGCGCGCACCCTTTTCCGCTTCACTCGGGAGTTTGTCGTTGGGACACACACGGGGGAAACAAGCGAGGCGCGTGGGTGCGTGAACGGGGAAGCGAAACCTTTATGAAAGAATGCCTCCTTCCCTTCCGAAAAGGAAAATAAAATTCCTTTTCGTCCCTCCTCTAGGACCACCTACGGAGAAAGAAAAACTCCCACCAGCAAACGTCCCACAGCAATAACCACGAATTTCAAATCCCATGACGAAGGGTTCGTTGGGTTTCCGACGCCTTGCCCCGTGAATGCCGGACGATACCCGCAACGTCAATGGGTTCGGTTATTGAGCCGAAAGGGGATGGAATTATAAAGAAAGTTCTAACGACGTTGATATCTCGTTATCGATGGATCTCGGGGAACATTCACACGAGATGGCGCTCGCAACGGGAGTCTGAATATAATTAAAGGATTAGAAATTTAAGATGGTGTAAATTTTCGACGCTTTCCGACAGCAGCTTCAAAATAATATCTCCCAACATCATTCTTTTATCAACAGGGATCGAAATATGAGCCTGTGACAAACATATAACAATCAGCTTACGCATTTTAGAAAAAGAATACAAAAACTACATAAATGTCATATATTAATGAAGATAAAGTTGCTTACTGAGGTAAAAATAATTGGAAATGTTTGTGAAGTTGCGCAACATATGTCATAAACCCTACACTAAAAAGAACAACGCGTAATTTTTTTTAGCATTGACATTATTATTACAGTTAAAAATTTATTTGTGAAAACGAAGAAAACTAAGGGTGAAAAGTACTACCTGGCGTAAGGTAAATCACCCAACCCCAGAAGTTGTGACAAGAGGAAGTATATCTACCAGCTTAAAACATTATGGCAGCCTCCTAATCCTACCCCACCTATTTCATTTTTTCCTTTAAATTTAAGTGTTTTGGCATGAAGTACTAATGGTTATTTCAACGCTGTAATTATCTGTTCTTTCCCTAATTTTGTTTGAATTAAAACTAGATTGAAGGCCAAGTTATCATCCCTAGTATATATTAAATTGAACATATTTTAGTTAGAGTTTAGTTATATTCTGACAAAATAAATTCACATAGTCAAGATGATTTCATCAAAATATCACTTACATTACGAACAAATGAATAGGGCATTACAATTAAGTTTGCTGTTTACCATACCTCATCTATCAAGGTAATAAAAATTATAATATCATTTTATGAATATTTAAATATTATTTTCTTATTTCTAATGAGTCTTCGTCACAAAAATGCCTGGGATATAGGAAATGATCAGAGCCAGCATGAATAATGTGCTCATAAGGTAGTGCTTTCTCTGGATAATCATCGCTAATGAGTTAACCAGCCCTAATCCAACGGTATCACATAAAAATAAACGGAAATAATTACGCTGCTTTCGGAGATTTAGTGGATGACCATAATTTAAGATGTGTCGCGCGTTTTACGAGCTTAAAAAGTCAAATGCCCGTATAACCACTGAATGTTTGTTCATTTTATACCTGCCACAGAAGTCCCAAGAAATTATTCAAACGTAAATCGAGTCCTTTATTTAAAATTTTCATTGGCGCCCGTGGGAAATACGCTATTCTGTGACATGGTCACATTTTTTAATTAATGTGTACCATTTCTGTATCACAGCTCCACCCAAGCTATGTGATCTTTCGGGCACCAGATCTTCCTGGGAAACCATAACCGGCACAGGGAAAGGAACTGCCCCCCCTACCCTGATGTGTGAATTTCACACGCCATCGGGCTTAGCACTGGGTGAACTCTACCATTACCTACCAAACCGACCTTCGGGTTGATCACTCTGTTTATGGTTTTTATGCTTTTTTACCTTTTTCCTATTCTTAATAAAATATGAAAATTTTGGTGAAAATATTTTTCAATGTGAATATACAATTATTCATTAGGTTTATTATGTTCATGGGGCTAAAAAAAAAGAAATCAAACAATGAAGAGACTGCCGCGCAGGAAAAAAAAGAGATTATTTTCTCGTCAAACGTCGAATATTTCACCTGCAAGTAATTCATTACATAGCCAATCATTTAAAATAACACTGTTGGCGTGTAGGCAGGTCTAATCCTATGTTATGTTAAAGGAGGAATGCTGGTTAGCGTGTCATAACGCGTTACTGTAAAAATATTTGGGGGCTAAATATGCGAAACTCACTACTGTTTATTCAACTTCCTCATTGAAAACATCTCCACTACCATGTAACAATATTAACGGTCATCAGGGTTATCAATTTTATCAGATGACCGAAGTTTTTTTTTTTGGCTTAGCGTAACCTCGGGCAGCATTCGAGCTATGCTTATAGAATTTGGGAAAGAGGGAGACGATGAAAAAAATCACAAAGGAATGCGGTATGCAATTAGTATATTACATCTTCAATCGTGTTCATTGGCTGTCAAATATTAGGCACCTTCGTTTAGTGCTGTCCGTCAATTATAATATTTAATTGGTAATTAATGACAATCCCCGTCTCTCTTGCTTGAAATTACGGCGAACGGTACACGGAATGGAACTCGTGGAGACGATTTATGCATTACAAATAACAGTTCGTTGAGTCCCGGGGAGGAAGACAACGAGCCGGTCGCTTAAAAGCAGCCCGTGTCCTACTCCATAACTACGCCATCGGCTTTCTGCTGTTGGGGATTTATTTTCCACACACCCCCTCGCTGTTTGCCGCTTCGTTAATCCGGTTGCTAGGAGGGGCAGAGGGGAGGACTGGGGAGTGGAAAGCCATGTTGCACTGAATTTTGAAAAGGTTTAGAGATGAAGAGGGAGAGAGAGAGGGAGAGGGGAAGAGAGATAGAGAGAAAGAAAAAGGTAGGAATTCTACCTAAATAAGGGGCGGAGGAGAGAAGATGTTGATTAAAAGGACAAAAAGGGAAGTGAAGGAGGGAAAGGTGGCGAGAGATCGTGGAAGGAAAGCGAAAAAAGTTAGCGAGAGGGAGATGACGAAGCTACGTATGTTCACCTCAACGAGAGGCAACTTGGATTTAAGACTCTTTCACAACTAAGAATTTAATACTGTAAAGGGATATGTATACGGTTGGTTATCCAAACATTCATAGATGCTGGAATTCCGTAAGATCTCTTGTTGGTCGCATCCGGAATCCTACCGCAAACTTCTACATCTACATTTACCCTGCAAGCCACCGCCAGGGTGTGGGGAAGGATTTGATACAACACAAAGTCTGGGGCAACAAAAATTAACTATTTTCTTAGTTGTTAGTAACAAGAAGTATTTAAATTATTCAAATAACGAAGTTAATGATACAAACAGGTAGATTTATTGTGGTATATACATTTTAATACTTCCATACGCATGTCAGACAAAGTGCTAGTAATAATAACAGCAATGCAGTAAATGTCACGCAAAGTAAAGACAATACATAAGGTTTCTTAGAATGATAAAAGGAAAGTACTTTGGGGATCGAGATGGTGCGCTTGCTATCGTAATGGCTTCCCACCCAGAGGGCCCGGGTTCAAATCCCGGCGGTGTTGAATATTTTTCAGTGGTATCTCGACCCCTACTTGAGGTGCTTTGTGGAGAGGGCACTTTGAGTGAGTACACCGTCCGTTGGATGGGACGTTAAGCTGCGGACCCCTTGGCGCCTATCGTAAAGAGTAGGCTAATGCCGACGCCGGGTTTCTCTCCACCCTTCATCCTTTCCTGTCCATCCCTTATGACGCAAATGACCTCATCCGTCGGTCACCTCCCCTAAATACTACTACTACTAGGAAAGTACTTTTTTCCCTATTACAATCGCTCAGAGTATTTCTGATTCATTATCGCTCACAGGAAAAATAAAATCTTAACTCTGTCGGTTTTATCTTTCTAATCTTACTGTCATGATCTCTCATAACGTAGTACAATGAGGCTAGCAATACATATTCCTTATCATCGCATCAACTCATCACGTGGCAGACACCTCAGAAAAATAGGCGAGGTAGGCACCCGCACTCACAAGTTCAAGCACAACCCACTCTTCCTATGCATTATAAATGCAGCATTCGCACGAACCCAAGCGCCCCAAAATACATCATTAAAGACGCAAAATCTAAACTTATAGTCAAACGCACCCAATACTGCATGATGTAGAAGTCTTAATTCTACGTGCGTGTCGTTTATACTTATGCACAAATATATATTCTAATTTATGCATAAGTCTATATTTACGCATGAATGGCTGGTACCCTAACATTCCCGTCATAAGCCATTTCGGCGGCTTGTGTATGTAGATGAGTTGAATGATATGAGAGTCCAATTTAAATTTGGTTTAGACACTCGGGTTTTGGGAAAATATTATAAGGAGGTAAAGGAAAGGTGTCAATTCGAATTTCTGGGAGGACTTTTGGCAAATGTGACGGGTGCTTTAGGACTACCGAAGCGAGAAGTAATCACAGAATGTAATTTATGAAAAATGATCCATTGCATTTGATAAAATTACTACGATTAGGTTTAAAATGTGGGGAAGAAAAAATTGCAGCAAGGGGATCTCCTCCATATGTGAAATTAAGTGCAAAGTTTTTATAAAGTAGAGAGTACTTCGAATTTAATTCGAATATAACTTATAACAGGAGTGATAAACTAGAGGCATTATATTACAACACCATAATGATTATGTGCTAGAATTTAACCTGTTTAGGTCATTATAGCATGATGAGGACAGAGAGATTACAAAACATAAACGGCGAAATGAAGAAGGTAGTCATAGATATGCCAGATAATTTATTTATTTAACGTCTTCCTTTCTTTTTGTAAAGGTGAGATTGATACTTTATAGTCCCTTCTTCCACATAACCACTAATCCCTGTGAGCGAAGAGATGAATATTCAAAGGAGATTATTGCAGTGTAACACTGTACTTTTTGGTGAACGGAAGAGAGTCAACTTGGAGTGGCCGTAGTATTGAATAAAAATCTGGGTAAAAGAGCAGGGAATAAAGGGGAGGTGATGGATTGAGATTCTATTGGTACAGATAAAAACAGACCGGACCAATCTCGTGTAATCTAGGTATATGCCGACACGTAGTAACATGGAGGAATCATTAGAGAGTTCGCATGATTAATCAAAAGTAATAATTGGATATTTGCCAAGAATAAGCACCTATTAGTAATCAGAATGCAACGGCAGCTGAAGCGAGAGAACAAAGCTAAGCGGTTTAAGAGTAGAGCTGAGGAATCGAAAAAATTCACGCAGAAACATCAGTCGATTTCTGCGGAATAAGGGCAAGCTAATGACTAACCCTGGTGCAAGCTTCATCACAGAAATACTATAGGTTTATATTATACAGGGATAGTATCACGCAAATTATACAGGTATCATAAATTCAGGATTATACCTGTTTCATGATCCGATATAGATTTACAAAGAGTACCATCAACGAACTCAGCTTCCCCAAAGCAGATGCAAACTAGGTTTATAATTAATTTCTATGAAATACAATTTAAAATTCAATAGGAATAGGTTAGGTAGGAAAGATGCAAAGTGGAATCTTTAAGATTTAACTGGAGTAAAAAGGGAGCAGCCAAGAAAAAATCAATAAACATGTGAATGATGGCAGAGGTATGAAAATAGTTGGGAAAATCCGGATGGTACATATGAACGGGCTAGAAAGAGCAGAAAAGGAGACAATTGGAATAGTTTTCTTAATTTGAGGCTTGGCTTGTCTTTGTGGAACTTATCCATTTCGGAAAGAAATAGAGCTACGGTAATTCCAATTAAACATTTAGTGGAATCAACCAATGCACATGTATTTTTCTTTCCGTAACAGTAATAGTATTGAATAATACGACCAAGAGCCATGGATCACGGGAGATATGCTGGAGATGATAGACAAAAGAAGAAAAATAAAAAATAAACACGGAAGCTGGGAAAATAATGTACAGATTGGTAAACAATTAATTAAGGCAAGTATTTGATAAGGTCAAGGAAATGTGGTGGGAAGATCAGCGATAAATTTCACATATTTTATTCATTTCATAAGGAATATTCGCAGTGCTGTCTAAGAAATAAAGAGATCAGGAAGCATCAAATAATGTCACGAAATAATTTAAACACTTGTAAACTTTCCACGGGATATGTGTTTACAAAATAATTACCTTTGTTGGAGATACCACTGTTCTTGAGGAGTTCAACGCACTATTGTGTTTGAAAACTTCCCTCTCCCCCGACTTCCTCTTCCACCCTCCCCTCCCCTCCCCTGTCACCATTATCTGGCTTTCTCAACAATATCCAAAGCCATAAATAACACAATTTCGAGCGCAACATGATGAAAATCCTTCATGATCAAAGAAGGCACTTTGCATTTCCACATAGAGTATTTTTATCACGACCTAGGTTTCGTTATAGCGTAACATCTTCAATTCAATCCTGACAGGTCAGACCTGAAGTTGTTACGCTGCAAAGAAAACTAATAAAAATACTGCACATTGGTAGTAATACCTTCTCCGACTTCCACGTTATCGCACACTTACTCGTGATTTCGAAACCTGCATAACGGGGCCGATAGCGTTATTACGAGGCCATCTGACCTTTAATGTCATTAAAAAAGGTGGAAGGGCAGAATTATCCGTCCGACCGTAAGGAGCAGCTGCCGCTACCGGGTGTCGTGAGTGAGGAACATGAAGAATGCCGAGGTTGCTACTCGCAGTATAGTGCGGGATTAGATGCAGTCCAGAGTTCAGCATCTCCCACTAACTTATCTGCCACCTAGCGAAGACATTACGAGTCTTGAGGACACCAATGAGTGCCCCCTGGGCTCCTTGCACCATTTCCCAAAGTAATGCCACGGGCACAGGTCATTCCCTCTCAAAACCAGTGGACAGAAGTACATGATAATAATATTCTAGATTTTCAAAACAATATTCTGAGTGATGGAATGTAAGGTTGCAAAATAATGATTTTTCTCTACCCTTTAACGCTTTCAAAGAGACCGATGCCCGAGTAGCAACTATAAAACCTATTTTATTCCAATTAATCGATATTGATATTTCTAATTCAAATATCAAAAAACTATCAAAATGTATGACTTTATATAAATGCTATAAAATAATAAGTTTATTGAAAGGCTATAATTATATTTAAAGAATCAGTTATTTTATTTAAAGTATAAATTATTCAATATATTTTCAAGTTCCACCTCATGAAATAATGACTTTGGAATTAGGTTACATTTCAAAATTATGTATTACCTGCATTTAAAAATTTATAACCTTGTTCAATATCCACTTTTTTTTATAAATGGTTATATATATTTATCGCCATATATATTTTCAACAAGGTATTTCATCAATTTTTGCTCATCATTCTATTGGCTGATCTCCATAATATTCCATGAGGAAATCATTATATGAGTCTGATTTCTGAAGCATAATATGTCTTCAATGGCAGGAAATATGTATTGAAGTTTTAAGTTTTTAGCACCAATTATTAAAATTCACCAACACTTAAAGTTACAACTATCGCTGTTTGCCATTTTTTGGATCGTTGAAAGTATTTACCTATTTTGGCTCATTTCACCGGCTTAGTATTTTCGAACGTTTCCTATTTATTTTACCACTTTCCTATTCGCTATTAACATAATCACATTTACGGACGCACACCCAAAGTTACGGCTTGGATAAAACAAAGTTGTCCATGACCAACTATTTTATTCATAAGAAATCGGTAATCCGTTTATCTGCTAAAAAATCTGGAGCTTCTTTTCTGAAGATGGCAACGTGGAGGTAGAGAAAATGCACGCTGAACCTATTGCTCTTCGTCTTTTTCTTCAGTCGGAGAAGATAAGATTCGATTTCCAGGGCTCCGGATACTACGGGGACACCGTGCGCAAGATAAGCCAACAATACCCGAGGGAGGATTGGCAGATTACAGTGAAAACGCATTACGGAAACTATACCTGTATGTGCGTGGGGTCCTATCTCTACTTATTTTAGTTCATAGTAAATCGATCATTCGAATAGGGGGTGGACCTACAAAGGCGAGTCATTTTTCTATTTCTAATGCTTTACAATCCATGGTTAACATCATTGCTGTGACAAATTTCTGGCTGCATGGCACTGATCATTCATCACCATCAGCGATTCCAAAATTGACAGTGACTTCCTGCCCACGTTGCTATGGATCAGGGAGGCTTCCAGCGTCCTTTCAGAAGGGATGCAGTGAAGATCACTTAGATTGACGACCGCCTCCGTTCCGTCGAGATAATACCTATTGGGTCACTGTGTAGCCGTGTGCGGCTATTATCAACGGACGGAGATTAAAGCGAGTCTGAACTTCTTGGAAAAATTTACATTCGTACCGTGTCAGGTGTTTTCCCTTACTTTCCCGCAGTTAATTTTTTCCGCCAGGTTAAAAAATACAAAACTCTGAGGCAATTTTGTTGTACGTATAGCAGATAAATTGAATGGTGTATCTTCTTGGGTATATTGCCGCGGCAATTCAATCCTCATATCGCTGTGAATTATTTTTAGTCGGTGGGTATTGAAAAGTTGTGGTTAATTTGATATTTAAAATAGATCATTGTGATCCCAAAAGTCAATTTTTTTCGCAGCACTGAATATCTGCTTAATATGGCCAAATATTCACCGATATTTACCTTATATCCTGAGAAACCACTACGTGGAAGGTGGTGGCCGTGGAAAACCGCCGGTTTGACAATAAGGCACTCTTAATCATGCATATTCAGTGATTATGTTGAGTTCATTGTAGAAACTTCAGGTTAAATTAAGTTTTTGATAATTATTTTTGCGTATTTGCGATAGTCTTATTTTTTGCGATCCTTAATCCACTTGGAATTGTGCGAGGGAGGAAGAATATATACCAAAACTTTCGGCAATGGAGCTCATTCCTTTTATTTTATTCATTTATGTAATTTGAAACATTAATAATGCCCATTGGTATACTCGAATGATCTGTACCTTTCTAAATGTCTTAGAGTCAAATGTTTCCGTCGTGTTTTTTATGTCGTATTTATAATTGACAGAATTTAATTTAAGTAACAATTAAACTTTTAGCTAGTCATCGCTCCATCGCTTTAGAGGCTTTGAATAGTTAACTTAATTTAATGTGGTGTAACTTAGTCCAAAGTAAAGCTAGCCTGGTTGTTAAAGAGGGTCACGCGCGGGCTTGCTATCCCAAATAAGCACTTTCTACTCGATTCTCCACAATAGGTGTAATGTGAAGTAGGGTGGTTCATTCAGTACACGGGGAAATTACCGAGTAATATGCCAAATGGAGCTTTGTTTCATAAAAATAAAGAGATCCCAAGCATACAAATATATATTTATTTTCCAAGATTATTCGCCGGGAAAGTACCAGATCATATATTTATTTGATTTTACCAAAAAATATATTGGCATCGAAGACTTACGCTCAGAGCTCCACTTTACACCAGAACGTTAATCTTAGAACATTAGGACCTACTATCTTGCCAAATTTAAGGGACCAGGACTATCAGGTTACTATCTGCAATTCTCGTATCAGTTAAAGTTTGCAATAATTATGAAAAAATGCATTATGTGAAGTGTATTAAAATTATAGAAAAATTTTCAACAACGCCCAATAAAGCAGTTGCCACCTGTAGACGTCATTTTCACAACCACTGGCCACCTTGATAGAGACCAAACCCTTGTTTCATCTTATTTTTGATAAATAATCAATTGAAGTCATGATATTAACTATAAATGGCGGCTTCTGTAAGGAAATGAAGCAGAAATAACGGACTGCTCAATTTCCAGGCTTTGTAGAGCCCCACTAGAATCGTTGTCCCTTGTTGTGGGTGGCCGAGGCGATGGTCGTTTCAAATGTGGGTTGGAGGAGAGTAAATGAAAAACACGGGGAATAGAGAGAGATATATCGGAATAGAGTTTATCCGGAAGAGAGAATTGTGGAGCCCAGAATTCATGAGGCGGACGGCGTGGGAGGAAGCGACGGGGGGCTTTGGAGGGAGGAGAGGGAACGAGATAGACAGGTCACCCAAAACATCTCAATCACATTTCCTTAGGGTCTCACTTAATTCGTCGCGAGTTTGGATTCCAATGAGAGGCTTCGCGCAAGAATGAAAAGCGGAAGGATGGGAATGAAAATAACTGCGGAGGAAATTGAAGATAGGAACTCGAGTGAGTGTTTTACGAGCAGGATCTTGGCCCATCGTGTATGGGAGCAATAGGATGGGGCGAAGGCTACAATAGGTTGATTATGGTTAGAGCATTAATGAGGGACGGAGGAGGGATTCGAGAGGGAAGGGAAATAATGCGGAGAAGGAAAATGCGTTGGAGGGACTTGAGCGGAGGATAGAGCTGAGGAGGAAGAGAGGGAGGGAGACGATTGAGGTCGTGTGAAAGACTGAAAGATAGTAGGAGACGCCAGTTTAATGAGAGGTAAATGAGAAAGTTGGATTGGCTGGTGAAATGGATTGAAAATCCAAATTGGATGAAGTGTGGGAATTGAGGGAGGGAATTTAAATGGCATTTTTCAGGATAAGAAAGAAAGGAGAGATTGGCACAGTGGTGGAAGGGGAGCATATCTTTTTGTTCGGGAAACCAAGAGGCAAAATGGGGTGATGAGAGAGAGGATGAGAGTAAATGCAATAGAAGGGAGGCATTATTATGAGTTAAAAGAGAAAAGACAGGAAAATATTATTTGATCGTGGATATATATATATATATATATCGATTATACGGAAACACTCATACGAGCAGTATAATATTGGGACGGCACAATAGAACACAAATAAAATAGTAAGCCTTAAAAGGACATCACATGTTAAATTGTTTAAGCTTTCGGCCTTCTCCAAGTAAGACTGAAAATATGCTGGAGAGCAGTAAGGGGTATGGGTGGGGAGGGGAGGTGTGGAGCAGGGAATGCTGGGAGGAAAATTAAAGATGGCGGTTAAGGGTGGGAATTTTGAAAGATTGGATAGCTAATATATACGTGGATTCTCGAGGTCTCACCTTTATATTGGTGGCTGAATCGGGTAGGGCTTCCGAGTACCGGAGATTGTTCATACGAATGGATAAGGGGGTAATCATTCGCCTATGTAAAAGGAAGTGCAATGTTTGTATGACAATAGGCACAGCGATGGGAACAAATGCACAGCAAAATTCTTATCCTTTTCCTTGCCCTACCTCACTTTTCCAGCACCCTCCGTCAACATTATAGTATCCAATTGACCTCAATAAATAGCTTCAAGCAAATTAAAAACTTAGAGCATTCCGAAAAGAAACATGCATTATTATATAGTTGGTCGAAAATGTGAGGAATTAATTACTTGAAATGGGAAATTCCGCTCGAGCGAGTTATTTTTTACCGAGCGGCAATTATTGCTGAATACAGCGATAGAGGAGTGAATGCTAGGGATGCGAGGGAGTTGGAGGAAAAGAATGGGCTTCATGGATGACATTTAAAGTAATAGAAATATACCGAGCTAGAGAATGAGTTATTGTACTTCAGCGCATGGGATCTAAGGATACTTGATATCATATTAATTAGAGCTTTTGATATGCAGTGGTTTGTATTGCCATGATGCTTTAAATCCTAATTTAATCCGATTGAATGCTGCCAATAATAATAAGATATTTTGTTAACTGACATAGTAATGGTGACTTGAAAAGTACCATGCTTAAATATAATTACTTAGCATTGTTATCTTTATTGACATTACTCATTAGTCAAGCACATAGTAAGAAAAATGTAAACTTTGGATAGTACTAGTGCGAAGAGCACGATCATAATGTACCCTATTATATATCCTGTCCATTCATGATAGCGTTCTCTCCAATTTCCACCAAGTGCACTCATTTCCTTCACTCTCGAGTGACGTTTAGGTTGAATGCTTCCATACTTTTAGTTGATGCGCAAGGTGATTTTGAATTTAATCGGATTAAAATTCATTGATAGACGAAATCAATCTCACTACATCGAAATACGTAATTCAGATAATTGGAGCATCGGCCTGATTTTGTATTCACAACTCTACCATTACCATTATCATTCGCGGAGGAAATCTTGATTAATATCCAGTAACTGAACTTGGAGGGAGGGATGGCAGATATCACTATTCATGCAAAAATTTACTGTGAATTTCACAACCCGGACCTCTATCGTAAACAGTATGTATTTTGCGTTGGCAGATTGTTTTCTTGAGCTTAAAATGAAGACGATAAACCATGAAGTTGGTCTTTGGATTTAGGGCTTTTCACAAGCTATAAAGTTCTTAATCCGAATTTTCTCAGGAGACAAACTTTAAGAAATTCAATTCCGAATGAACAAAAGTAAAGGAGACACAAGGATTGTCCTGAAATCTGTGGTGCAGAAGACAAAGTTTCCAATAAAGAAACAAACTATTCTTTTGCGGTTGAAGTGATGTACTATAAAAAGCTGATACAGCTGCAAGGCGAACAAAAGTATGAGCGACACTCATGAAGGTATTCAAAATAATTAAAAAATATAAAGTAAAACGGTAGCAATAAAAAGTAAAGAATTTTCATAATGGAATAAATAGACTCTATAATCAAATATTGCAATGAATCCAATAGGAAGCATTTTTTTATATTACGCATTTATTCATTTTTATATTTTTTTTAAATTTTCATCGAAATGCTAATAATACCTTAGGGAACTGCGTCACGTCATTTGGAAATAGGCATGCATCGCAAAAGTGTGACAAAAAATTATAACACAACATTTGTAAAACATAATATACGACTCTCATTATGAATAACTCGATCGACGCACTTTTCCACTTGATAATTTTATTTTTTTTTAATTTTACGACCCGGTTACGATGTATTTCATCATCATCAGGCCCATTATGTTCCAGGTACTCATTATGTTCGACTTCCACCACATCATGCCTAAAACTACTCAATATGACACTCATATTAGCTAGCTAGCCAATCTCACTCTAACGGCGGCTAGAAAACGAAAGCTGCTATACTCTAGGGACGGCTGTGATGAGAATCTCTGCATCTACGGAAGAGGATTTCATAACTGGGTCCATAGATCCCTTGAAACAGAACGGGTGGCCATTTGGAACCATGAATTTGTAGCCGCATCCATTTTAACAAAACATAATAAGCATCTATCTTTTAATTCCAGATTTGATGTATTCATCTAAGTTTACGCGAACCTTTAAGGTCACTCTCCGTAATACTAGAGTCAAATAAGCACAAGAATATATAAGAGGGTAAGAGAAAAAGTAAAGGAGACCTACTATTTATCGTTAACTGAAACCTCACGTCTATCACAAAAGAAAAGTATATTCATAAATAAGACAAAATATTCAGAAAAGTTTCCCATTTTTTAAAGAAAGAATAAGGATGAATTCGGTTTCACATATTTAATGACCATGTAGCTTGTGGGGAAACTCGAAATTTCATAGTTAGATTTAAAACAGAGGTCTAGTTATTCACAAGTCGAGAACAAAATAAATATAAGGAAGTCGTTGCCCCATACGTGAAGAGCATTGATGATTCTAAGGTTTCCGATGATGTCTTGAAAGAACACTGCTGATGAGTTTGATGGCATAACTGAAGAGAGAAAAAAAGCCAAGCCCTCAGCAAATGACAAATGCGAGGGTGGTCTAAAAAGTTTCCGGCCTAAAAAATATACAATACATTTTTTCCGAAATGTTCTTAGTCGGAAACTTTTCAGACCACCCATGTATTTCTTATATCCATGGCAATGCATAACATAAAACTACATAACATAAAATAACATAATATAATGCATAAAACCCTAGCCCCCTCATCCCTTACCCTTTCCTCCCGGTGCTGCACCCCCTGCCACACACCTTTTTGGTGGCTTGCAGGGTATTGATGTAGATAGATAGGTAGATAAAGCAGATCACTTGCTGCCTACACCAATTAGCTTTCTAGCACGCAGTATATAAGTATTACTAACTCTGCACGAAAAAATGGGAGAGCATGGTTTCAGCTCTGTTAACGACCATCAAACTAGAAATACCATTATGAGGAACAAACAACTGGTCACTTGTACAGCTCGCATAGGGTATGGACATTCCTTCATGTGATAACATAAGCATTAGGTTGGATTTCAGATGCATGACGTTGATAGATCTAATAAATATGAATTTCATTTAAAGTTCTTCCTGTAACTAAATCACGAAATTCCAAATATTGTCCTCACAAGAAAAGCTAATATTAAAACTTTTTAAATGTCTTGATTGCGTTTCTAGCATATAAAGAAGTGAAATCACGCGAACCGGAAGCTAATTAAGCTCGATTTGCGGACAATCGAGTTTAGTTATGGAGTTAGCTAGAGATTGCAGTAATTGCCTAGCTCATTAAAGAAGAATCAGCGTGAGAAGTATTAAGAAAATAAATTAGAAAAAAAGATATTTTATACATGAAAGAAAGGGAGAATGAATTGTAGTAAGGAATGCAAGGGCAGTTTTTATGATGAAAAAGAGCTTGCTTGTATGGAAATGACGTAAATACCTTCGTTAGCGAGTGAACGATTTACAAAAAGTAGGGACGATATTGCATGGGATTTTGACAAAAACCTGGAGGAAAGGCCAGGGGAGACTCTGTCATGAAACATAGATAAAACATTTTTCGAAAACCTGTTCTTTGAGAAATGAGGATGCTCGGGAACTGGACGCTTTTGACATGAACGGATGGAGCACAGAAAAACGATGAACGGAGAGAGACTAGTGAAAAGCTGATAGGCAGAATAAGCAAAGAGAGGCATTTGGCAAGAGAATAACGAAGTATACGGAAAAAGTGGAGAGCATTAAAAGCCAGAGGTACTTGTATGATCTGTAGATGATGAAAGAATACTGAGTAAGCGAGTACAGCTAGAAAAAGAACAAAAATTTAATACAGCATGAAGGGAGGTACGTATAAGCCATGAAAACTAATTCGATTTAATTAAAAAGTATTGACGCCGTACTTCAAATACTTTGTCCATTAAAACACTGTGATATTCAGGAATGATTTTCAGGATTCATAAAAAGTATAGAAATAAATGGCTGACTACCTATGGTACTAGACGTGTCGGTAACTCATTATACTGATATCCAGGGATACGGAAAATCATCAGAATTGTATTGGTGTCGTTATGTCGATCATCTTCCCAGTGAAGCACCCATTTTTCATGAAGAACGTCACACGAAAAATTTTCCAATCTATTCCTGAAAAAAAAATCTTTTCACTGCACTCCTGATTGATGTGAAATAATCGTGTGTAAAAACTGTTTACATAAGTAATGTTGAAAAACAGGTGGGATATATACAAAAAAATCAAAATGTAGTAATATCCAAAACATTTAGAAACTGATCCTAGGGACCTCCCATTACTGAAATAGTCCTATTCATTAGAAGAAAACTTACATGAAGTCTGCTAAAATCACACAATCAACCAGATATTATATTTTGACAAAATGAAAATTAAAACCAATAACAAACAAATGAACACATATTCAAAACTGCGAACATAAAAAATCAGGGTAACTTGAGACTGAAGGTTCCACTACAATTAGAAGAAGAACTTAAAGGGAGCTGAAGTTCATGACAGATGAAGTGCCTTTTAAAGACGAAAACGTTTGTGAATAAATAAGAAGAATACTAACAATTTTAAAGCTGTTTTTCCACCAAGGAATAGAATGTGTTAGCTATTTAATTCAATTTAATAAAATTAATACAACTTCCCGACACTGAGATTACGACATTAGCACCGAGGAGTGATATGTAGAATTAATATTTTTTCACGCTTCAGCCTGGCGTAGCGTATTATTCGGACGACGACGTTGAAAAACAAGGCAGCATTTGCGGACTAATTAGCAGATACGCTCTTTCACTGGCAACGTAGCGAAGAAAATAAAGGAAAAATAAATGATTTTGATGATGATGAGCGAATGAATGAAGGAATGCTATTCCCCATTAATACCACAGCTCGTATAAGCGGCCAATTATCCTTTTCGATTCGTTACACATAGATAAAGAGTCGAGCTTTATTTTTTACGGGTAAAAGAAGAAAGAGTCGAGTAGTGTGGTTGACATATTCACTTCGTTTAGCGACTCAGGATAGTTGTTCATTCTACATAAATACCTACTTGGTACATACTTATCAATACGACTAAAATCAATATTTCACTATTGATAAACATTCTATGAACATTATTTTTTTTAAGATATGAGCGACTAATGGACCACATTGAATGTTTTTTCGATAAATGCTCCAAATATGCCCTAGAAATGTGTTAAGTTGATCATCACAAATACTTTTAATGCATCTATATGTAAATATCACAATTCTTTTTGCTGAATTCACTTTTGTTAAGTGCGGAGCGAATTGTAATTGATTTTGATCAACCATTCAATGATTGAATGAAATTGAAATAACGGGAAAAATTAAATTGATAAATGAACTACATGAAAACTACAGTGCATTGAAATCAGTTATGCAGATGTTGTTGTTGGGTAGGATTCATCCATTGCCATGCTCATCCATTTTAGGTGTATAGTTTCAGTCAGGAAGATCTCTTCGTGACGCCACTCTAGTATTTCGTGCAACGACATTGATTAATATGGAATTTTACATAATTAATTTTAGTCATAATCTATCGGGAAGCTTGAGCATCTTTGTTACTGGGTATAATAGTGAATCATTTTAAAGACTGGTCCAGTCTATTCAAAAAATCACATGTGATCCCATTTCTAAAGAGTAATATTCATTAACTTAGCAAAATTTCGGATTCAGGTACAGCCAGACTTGTCATAGTGTATTGATTAAAAAGCTTCCGCCGTTTACCATCGTATGCCGGTAAAATGTTCCTCTTCTGCCTCATGTTTTTTCTAATTATTTGGATAAGGACGACAAACACGGCAAACAGCCCACAACACCCTACCAGCCGCATCGTGGAATTTACTTAACTTCAGATTTCGATTGACTGAATTTTTGCTGCCTTTTCCAGAGTATTTTATATTCATTTCCTCAAAAAAACATAAACCACCTAATAATCCTAAAATACAGAGTTCCGATTGCAAGCCATGTGGAAACTAAAGAGTTATTTTATTTAGAAAGTTCGATGCGTATTTTTATCTAGGAATAAAAAACTACAAATGCCTATGAATTTCAGCCAGGAATATACATCCGAATATAAATCATATCACCCACGAAACAAGCTAAACGCAACTAAAGTAAGGGCCTTAAGAAAAACATTTTATTATCTTAAGAAATAAAAAAAAAATGCTATGGGCAAGGATTCTTATTTTCCGAATCCCAAAAATAGTAATCGACATTTTTAAACTATCCGCGTCACCGGGCACTGGAAACTTAACCGCAGGAAGGCGGCAAGTCCTTATTCTCTTTGTCTGTCACCGAAACTCTCCCCCTCTTACACTACTGACAGCGATCCTCCCCCTCTCCAGGGTGGACGTGACCTAAAAGGATGCGAGATTATGGGCGGGGGTTCGGGGATAAAGGGGAACACCATGGAGAGGTCGGTGAGAGGAACGAGAGAGAGTGACAGAGGGAGGTGAGAGAGATATCCGGAGAAAGGGGGGGGCAATCGTCGGGAGTGTATGGGTCCCATGGCTCCCGTTGGAAAACACGCTTCGGCTGCGATGCACGCGGCTGGCCGCTCCACCTAACTCGTCGCATTACTCGTCCCCGATCCCACATTGATTCACCCACACACGCGGGCGGGCGAAATCCTTCCGATTCAACCACCCTCTGACTCCCTCCCCCCGCAACCAAACACTCCTGGCCATCCAATCAACCGTCTCTAGTCCTCAAACCACCAATAACACCATCTCTCTCTATCGGCGTCCCACCCCCCTTACCCTCCCCTTCCCACACATCCAAGTCCCCACTCTCCAATCGCGACCTTCCCCGCTCCTCCCCCTGGCCCCCCCGCGGATCCAGAACGGCACCCCCCTCGGCCCCCTAGGGCCGCGCCGCGGACATGACCGAATCGACGGCCGCGGAGTAGGGGTGCCAACTTCTGAGGGGTTGATCCAATGGGGTTAGACCATTCCATGACCCGGAGAGATGTGTATTCCGTGAGGACTTCGGGAGATAATCTCAAAAGTAACACCACGATGTGAATGGACCGTAAAACTTGGACCCAACATTTAAGCTTAGTATTATAACTTGTGCCAAATTAATTAAAACGTCATCAGCTATGAAATATAAAAACTGAGGGAGAAAATGAATTAGGAAGAGAGAATGAGTAATCTTAAAAGAAAATGGTGATTCCCTTAACCTTGGCCACTGGTTGATTAGCGAAATTGTACATGGACCCGTTCAGGAGGCCGATTCTCACATTCGATGAAAGATGACTCCTAATTAATCTTTCGGTGCTAGTATATTGAAAAGCTAACTGCTATTCAGGGATAATTCTCTACAGAATACTATACTCGGCAGTTCCCATTGATGTTAAAGTTGCCATAGTTTACGAAAGTTCGACTCAAAGTCTACATTTAAGCAATTAAACCATTTGTAAGTTTTAGGGAGTGAGAATCGCTCTCAATTAAAAAATTATGGTTGTTATTTTTTAATACTGTGAATCATGCCTCGTAACTACAAGTAGAAAATATTAAAATATGAAGTTAAGATCATAGCGTACAAATTCTCGTCATATTGCTTTAAAATTACAATGACTATTTTATTATTATCAAGATTTCCCTCGTTAAACTTCTGATGAGCAAAATGATCAGTCACCATAGTGACAAGAATAATGGCACACACACAGGAGATATAATCAAAAATGAACTCGGTTTTCATTTCAGGAGAAGTTGGTAAAGGCAAGGAAACGTATTCTCCAACAGATTTATCTCCACTATATGTCATTGGTGTTGGTTCCAGTTTACCTACCATTATCAGTGCTAAGTATGACGAAATAAAACATAGAAAAGTATGTTAAATATCCATAAAAATTAGTTTAACCCGTGTTTTGTAACTGTGGAATAACGCAATACGTATTGATATGATATGTCAAATTAAAAGTAGGGTTCTAATTGAAAGTTGTTGAGGTTACTGGCTCTGTTTTAATTGCGGGGGATCGAGATTGTGCGGTGGCTTTCGTACTGACTTCCCAGCCAGAGGGCCCTGGCTCGATTTCCGTCGGCGTCGAATTTTTAGTAGTATGTCAATCCCTATTTGAGGTGCATTGTGGAGGGCACTTTGAGCGAGTACACCGTCCATTGGATGAAGCGTTAAGCAGTGGACCCCTTGGGGCCTTTCGTTAAGAGTAGGCTAATGCCGACGCCGGGTTGCTCTCCACTTTTCATCCTGTCCATTCCTAATGGTGAAAATGACCTCAGCTGTCGGTCGCCTCCCCTAAATTATTATTATTATTATTATTAGGTAATTTACCGGTTAAGGTAGGCTTTTGGATGGACACAGCTAATAATTAAATATTTTGTGACTCCTAGCAAAACACAACATCCCACTCTACATCAGGTCCCTCTTCATCTCTGAGTACTTTCTTCCTCCCTTCATCCCGTCCAACATTCCTATCCTGTTCCTTCCCTTTCCTAGTTCGCCCAACATTCTCCCCTCTATCACATTCTGGGAAACCGTAACCGGCACAGGGAAAGGGAGTGGCCTTCCTACCCTAATATGTGAATTTCACATGCTGCCGGGGTTAGTACTAGGTGAACTCAGCCATCACCTGCCAAACCGACCTTCGGGTTGATTACTGTGTTTTTCTTGTGTTTTCGTTCAGTTCTCCTTTTGTGAGCGAAACAGCTCCCTAACGCCATCTCCAGGCCAAAGAGCACTTGGTTGGATAAATCCCTCGCAGATTTCATGATAATTTCCGTTTCCTCGATATCTCACGTAGTTAGAGAATCAGCCCGGCCAGTCTAAAGATCCACGGTTTAAGTCACGTTCAATTAAATGTTTTTGTACTTGCTGAGCTTGCTTGTGATCTGCTCGTATCCGTCTTCCCCACAGCTTCTGAGTTAGTCTTTTATGTGTTCATATCCGTTTTCCTTATATCTATATCAATGTGAATGAATATTTGTTCGCCATATGGTGTTTGTGTTTGAACGCAATATGTATATGTATGTTTGTGTGTCTGTGTGAATATATACGAGGGCCATTCGAAAAGTAAGGTATTCTATTTTTTGCATGAAAAATCAATTTTATTCTTAATTTTGTGTCCATCGTAGGAAAGGCTGAGCATTTAGCTATTTTTCTACATAGTCGCTTTACGATCAATCACTTTTTGCATCCTTGTAACCAGGTTTTTATTACTGGCGCCGTACCTTTCTCCCGCCGCGTCACGAAGCCAAATGACGATTGTTTCTTGCACTTCCTCGTCTGACTTGAATTTCTGCCCTCCAAGGTTTTTTTGAGAGGGGGAAAAAAGTGGTAGTCGATGAGGGTAAGTTTCGGGCTGTAAGGAGGGTGTTTGATGATATCCCAGCCAAATTCATTGAGAAGAGCGATCGTTTGATGTGGCACATGTGGACGTGCATTGTCATGATGCAAAAACATGGCTTTGGTGAGATACCTTGTAACCTTGGACCTTCGACACAATATTCTGAACGGAGAAGTAGCCACTCTCTTCATTAAGCCTTCCTTTATCTCATGAAGGGTAAATCTCCGGTTATTGCGAGCTATCTCGTCAATTGGAGCCACCTTTGATTCCGGCAAACTCGGCCGCCCCGGACATTTCCGACCATGCCCGGCCATCAAAAAACTCCCTGCACAACTTCCGCACGTTTTTGATGTCCATACACTTCTCACCGTACACTTTCACTAATTGGCGATGAATTTACATCGGAGAAGCAGTCATTAGTTGGCTACGTGACGCGGCGGGAGAAAGATACGACGCCGGTATTAAAACGCTGCTTACAAGGATGCAAAAAGTGATTGATCGTCAAGGCAACTATGTAGAAAAATGGCTAAATCCTCAGCCTTTTTTACGATGCACACAAAGTTGAGAATAAAATTGATTTTTCATGAAAAAATAGGAGACCTTACTTTTCGGATGGCCCTCGTGTATATATATATACATATATATATATATATATATATATATATATATATATATATATATACATACATATATATATACATATATATATATACATATATATATATATATATATACATATATATATATATATACATATATATACATATATACATATATATACATATATATATATATACATATATATATATATACATATATATATATATACATATATATATATATATATACATATATATATATATACATATATATATATATATATACATATATATATATATATATATATATATACATATATATATATATATACATACATACATATATATATATACTCATATGGCGTCAAAAAAGTAATGCTAAGACACGGCCTAGATGATTCAATGTTACGTAAAAAAAACAAAACTAATATAATGGACGAGTACTCTTAATATCTGGTTAACTCTATTTTTCACAAGTTCAAAATATTTAAAAGCAGCACTTTCATAATATTTTATTGGAAAAATTTTAAAACATCGATATTTTATTTGTTAAATGAAATTAAATCTATCGTCTCTGCAGTTGCGGAAGTATCTTCTAACATAGTACTTGCAAACCTTTGAACTAATTTTAATTTTTCAGTAGAATGCTTTCTACTGAAAAAAAATCTTAGGCGAAACAAAATAAAAAAGAAACGAGTGTATTTATCATAAGAAATGATTAAATTCAGTTGTGAGATCGGCATCCTCGTTGATCATTCACTGATCAAAGATCGTCCGTAGACTTCGTGCGCAGGCAAGTAGCCGCCCGTGTCAGCCACAGGAGCATCCACAACGTGCCGGAGCTAGCGCCTCTCTGCACGAGACCAAACCCCTCGAGAGAGAGAGAGAGAAGAAATGCCTAGCCCTCGTTTCGCCAGAGGAGCCAGACGGCCTCGGAGAAATTAATAGCCATATACCCATCGATCCAGTGACCACAGCGTCGCTGACTTCAATGGTGGGTAGTGGAGAGGGCCGCGAGGGGGGGGGGGCGAGCGGGACGGGTTGAGGGGCGTTTTGGACGGAGGAGGGGTCGGTCAAAGGGGATGGATACCCAAGCACATTCGGATCGCTTCCAGTTCACATATCACCTAGCGACTAAACGGCCCCGATATCGAGGGGTAGAGCGAAAGGAAATTCAAAATACGAAACTGGGATGAAGGACAGATGAGGAGGGTGTCTCCATAGGTCAAGCATGAAAAGGGCATTCATATCGACCAATTGAATCCCAAGTTTGGATAAATAACTGTGAAGTGAGTGGTACTCCACTTAATTTTCCTGATGATCGTAATGGAAGAAGCTATTACAATTTAATATTGATATTGGAAAACGACGAATACAAATTTGATATATATTTACAGCTAAGCTATACCCAGATGTGGAACATACACAAAGATATCATCAGGAGAGAGAAAATTATGAGTAAGGCATGTAATGGTGATCTCGGAGTAGATTTATGGAGACGTGAACGATTGACGGAGTCAGTAATGAAGAAGTCCTTTGAAGATTATGTATGGTTAGAAGTTTATGTAAGGTTATTCTGACGAGTATTAATGGAAATACTAATAGTAAAATAAAATACTGAAGATCGTGAGTGTGGAACTCGCCTGAAGAAAACCACGAAGTAAGAGCGAAGAAAAAAATCACTAGTTTAAAAAATTTATTCAAGGCCAGTGCAAGGAAGTACGAAAGAATGGATAGATTTGCAAATAAATCAGTCTGAAATGTTGCCACAAGGAAATATGTAGATTAAATGAAAAATAACAGATATCACTCTATGGAATTATGTGTTATTAAAACAAGTGCTCGTGATACAGAAGTCTGTATCCTTTTTACACACGTTTTATTGCCCACACAAGTGAAAATAAAAGGTATGCGAAATATTTTCCTTTTTTTAAATATTTTTACGCAAAAAGGGAAAGATAACTTCTGAGAGTAATAAAGACGATAAAACTCCTTTGTCTCTCTTTTTTGTTTCACATCATTTCTGCCTGAACGAGCATTTAAAGTACAAAATCAACCTTACGTTAAAATCCTGAAAATACTTAAAAATTAATTTTGTTAATCAATATGATTTAGGCATATATTCAACTCACCAATACACGAAGTAAAAGCTTGAAGAAATAGTACTCATATCCCGCAATTTGAAGCAGTTTATTCTCATATATCTTATCATTCCTTATCTGCTGCATAAATCTTCCTTGAAGTTGAACGCACATTCCTCTCAATAAGTCAATAAAAACCAAACGTTCAGCTTCTTCCAAAATAAATGTTGCTCTTGCATAAAAGGTTATAAATGTTGTCAGATCTTGTCCTACCAAGGTTTCTCAAACAGAAATTTTTTTTAGGTTTATCAAACAGAGAACAGAGGTAACTGCATGGAAGTTTCTTTTTATACGAAAAAAAAACAATTTATTATAATCGCTAAACATTTAAGTTAAATGCTGTTCACCCTCTGAGACACAAATTATTAATAATTTCCACGTCCAGCTCACTACAAGTCTTAACCCTGGAAGTCCATGGATTTGTGAATTTTATAGGAAATTGGGAGAGAAAGAGGTAAAATCACGACCATTGAGAGAATACGAGGAGAAAATTACTAATATCCTTCAATATTATTCATTTTATTCGGGCATGTAGATTTAGCAAACAGCCTCATGGTAAATTCTGAGAGAAAAAATAATTCCATTCACTGCTTTAAAACAAAACAATTATCAGCTTTCAGAAATAATTCACGGAGATTATGTACAGTCAGCGGAAATCTCGACAGCTCTAGCACCACAATTAAAAATATTTATATTTTATTTCAAATATTTGCAGCTATTTATCGACGCTTTGAGTTTGGGCCTGCCTGTGCATGCTGCGAATTGAGACCCAATATCCCTCTGACACTGTAACGAGTGTCTTCAGGGGTGTATTTGGCATGAATAGCAAATAGTCTTGGTGCAAATTTTCAATTTCTCCACTGTCGAACACATTCTGACCAACAAATCTTCGTACATGAATTATCGTTTTAATTTATGCGCAATCTGAGTAATCTTTACACAGAATAAAAAATGAAAAAATAAAATTTCGCATCATTACCAATGCACATCACGTTCCCTTAATAATCAGTACTGGAAACCGTGAGATCAGATTTGTTTCATATTCGCGATAAGTATAAATTTCTCTAACTCTCTTCTACGAGACGAAGTTCCATTGACCTGAAAATTATCGGCCACGTACCAGGTGATCGCGAAACCGTGGTTCAGTGGGTTGGGAAGAGGAAAGATCTCCTCAATTCTTGGAGGAATGGAGAACAACTGGATTAAAACCCCTGCGATCGCCTGTTATTTCGAGTGAAAACGGAGGCACGGGGGAGAAAGTCTCTAAGCACCACCGTCTTGACCTTTTAAAGTCGGCCTGGGCGAGATCTGGAGGTATATGGAAGAGCGGAAGGGAGGAAAGGAGGATGCAGGGTGGGGGGAGGTGGCAGGGGTTAAGATGCAAGGGACGTCTCCTAGGTAGAGTGGGGCGAGGAGGAGAGGGAGTTTGCAAAACGAAAGGGCAGAAGGGTGAGAAGATAGGGGAGGAGGAGAGAAGGATCGTGGGGAGTATTTATAAGGAGAAGGTAGAGAGCGGAATTTAAAGGAGGCGAGAATGTTCCGGGGAATAAGTAAGGAAGGTTCGAACGAGGAAATTCTGCGAGGAAGGGAATAAGAGAGGGATGGGAGAAAAAGTGTATTATTGGAGCAGGGGGAGGGGTTGGAGTTTGAGGAAGGGGATGGATATAGGGAGGAGGGGAATCTGTGAGGGAATTTGTAGAATGAGGGGGAAGTTATTGAAACCTTGAATAAACTTTCCGGAAAATCTTGACGATTAATTTTTCAGGTATCAAAAATAGTAGCCAGGGAGGAAACTTTCGTGAGGATGTTGGAGTGGGGGACGAGAATAAATATTTATGAAAGTTTTTCGAATATTTCGGGGAAAGTGGGAAATAATAATAACGGTGATAAAAAAGAAGAAAGGGATATTAAGGAGGGGGGCGCTGTGGGGTAGGGGATAGGGGTCAGAATAGGTGGTGGGGAAGCACGGGGGACGGAAGGTAGAAGGGGACGGCCGGAAAAAGGAGAGGGGAGGAAGTGGAGAAGAAAAAAAGTTAATGGGGACGTGGAGTCGTGGGGAGTCAATATTTATGGGTAAATTAATTATCGCAGAGAGAGAGAAAGAGAGAAACAAGGCGACGGGTGGCGGACTGCTGAGGCTGAGGAGTGAACATGGGTACAAGGGGTTTTGTGTGCGGCGGTGGGGGGAGTCCCAATCGAGCGGGATGGTGTGTACTGGACGGGTTGGGGGTGAGGATAAGGCGGCAGCAGACGAGATTGGCGTGTCGGAGACAGAGTGGAGCTCAGGAGGGAAGGAAATAAGTGGGGAGAGAGATAGAGAACATTGGAAGAGAATTTTCTTTTTTTCACTCTTTCATCCGAGGGAGAGGCGGAAACATTGAAAAACTTCGCCGAAAAAGGGAAGCAGTGGAGGTGGTAAGCGGAAGTTAGTTAAGGTGTAATGAGGGAATAAAAGCTGGATGGGGGTTAGGGGCGAGGGGTGAGTAAGAAAGGATGTGAGGAAGCGTTCGTGGGAGGAATTCCAGAAAGGGAGAGAGGTGGATGAAGGGGATGGGAGAAGGATGGTGAATGGAGATGGGAGAAGTGTAAAAGCTGGAACGAGGCAAGGGAGAAGGGAACGAGGAGAGCGAAGCGGGAAGGGAGAGAAAGAGAGGTAGAGAGACAGATAAAAATCTCGTAGAAGTGAAATGATGCGAGGGAGTATAAAAGAAGGTATCTGCACGAGTGTGGGAACAACTTAGCGGGAGAGAGAGAAGGGGAGTTTTTATTTGCATTAAAAACGTGGCGTTTTGAAAGGGTCCCCATCGTCTCACTTCGAGAAAAAAATGGAGAAAGCTTAAGCAGGTAAAGGGGAAAAGAAGGAAAAAAAAGGATTCCAAATTCCGTACCGTAATCCAAACATCTATGGTCTGCGGTATTAAACGATTCCGCTCAGAATTCGAATGCATTGCGACGTAGTAAAAAGTAATGACTGGAAAGGAAAATAATAATGTATAAAAAATTGTACTCACCCATGTTTGAACCGTATATAAAACCGGATCAGTGAATTCAACTTTGCTGACCATCGGTGAATCGGAAGATATCAATGCAGAACCATTCCAATTGTACTTTACCGCCTTTTAGGCACGGTGGTACAAAGAAGCATTGAGCCACTATGCATCCAGGTATTACCATCTACAAAATTAAAAGGTAAAAATAATTTATTAAAAATTAGGTATCTTCAATATATAGATTGGATGTAGGTTGGTATATAGTTTCTGTATTAATTATTATACATTTATAACACACGCTGAATTTCACTGAAATTGTGTGGGCATTAAAGTGACAACATGTTATGATCGATTGCCGAATAAAATGTCACAGGTATGAGTAGTCTGCTGCATATTACTGCATATACTACCTTGATCAAAATGTTCCCGGAATAACCACCGTGTGGCGCTCCCATCGTTCCGATTTGAGTTCTGTTTTTTTTGTTAAATTGGTACATCTGTTGTTGATATTCCCTTTAAATCTTAGTGTCATAACTTGACATTTGCAAAAGTTACGTAGCCAAGAGTACATCTATCTCTGTGTGTGTTGGCGATTTTTTACAATTTCAGAAATGGATTTAAATTTGCAACAACGAACTTTTATTAAATTTTGCGTAAAAAACGGATTTAGTGGCGCACGGACGTTGGAAATGTTGGAAAAGTGTTTCGGCAACGATTCTCTAAAAAAAACGGTCGTTTACCAGTGGCACGAGCGGTTCAGAAGTGGTCGTGAGTCAATCGAAGATGATGAACGCAGTGGCAGACCATCGACATCGAAAGTCGGTGAAAAAATTGATAAAGTAAAAGAAATGTTGGTCAATAACCGCAAATTAACCATCAGAGAAATAGCGGAGGACTTGAACATTGCCTATGGATCCGCCCAAGACATTGTGGTTAATGATTTGGGTTTCCGTCGTGTAGCAGCAAAGTTGGTGCCAAAAGACCTCAATTTCATGCAAAAAAGAGACCGTGTTGACGTCGCAAAAGACATGATTTGCGAGGCTGAATCCGATCCCACATTCATCAAAAGGATCATTACTGGAGACGAGACGTGGGTTTATGAGTACGACACGCAATCCAGACATCAGGCAAGTGAATGGCGTTCACCAAATGAGCCGAGACCAAAAAAACCACGTCGTTTTCAGTCAAAAAAGAAGGCAATGCTGACGGTTTTCATGGATTACAACGGTGTAGTGCATCATGAATTTTTGCCAGAAGGCCAGACAGTAAACAAAGAGTATTATTTGGGCGTTATGAGACGTTTGCGTGAAGCAATTCGCCGAAAGAGACCAGAAATGTGGGCAGAAAACTCGTGGATTTTGCACCATGATAACGCACCGTCGCACAGTGCTATCATCATTCGTAATTTTTTGACGAAAAATGCAACAAATACCATCCAACAGCCACCGAATTCACCTGATTTGGCTCCCTGTGACTTCTTTCTGTTCAATCGAGTTAAAAAACCATTACGGGGAACGCGTTTTAGCAGCCGAGAGGAAGTAATGGAAAAATCGCAGGAAGCACTGATGGACATACCGAAAACCGAATATAAAAAATGTTTCGAGGATTGGATCAAGCGCTGGCATAAGTGTGTTGCAGTCGATGGGGATTACTTTGAAGGGGACAATATAGATTTAGATGAATAAACTTGTATTTTTAATTTTCTGAATAAATTCCGGTAAATTTTTGATCAAGGTAGTAATGACCACGTTTTGATGCCAAATCACTCTTTCGAAAAGAAAATTTTTATGGATAGCATTGACATCGAACTTATATGTCCTCAATAAGTATTGTATTTTTGGCATACAAACATCAATATTTCTACGAGGAAAGGCAAATTTATATCGGGCAAATGAATTATTTTTGTATGTGGATCTACTAAACTAGTTAGTTTTATTGCAATGGTATATCACTGAGACTGGAACTGTTCCTAACTACTTTAATTGTGTATATTGTGACTTGTACATGAAGAGATACATTTAATAGAAAACGGTCAAATACTTAAAAACATGATCCTCACGCTATTCGCCTCAGTGAGATTTTTCTCATACTCTGATATCCATTACAAACGATTAATAACAATGAATCCACCTTCTCACACCCCTCTCGGACGTCGACTGGGAGAGAAAAATTTGACAAGACAAGGGGGCATTCCTCTACTCCCAGTGATCCCTGTCTCAGCGGCTAAAACTATGTTCATACGACAAGAGAAGTGTAGGGATTCGAAAGCCAAAGGGAAGCGAAAACCATTGAAGATCTCTGGAGTGAGAAACAAAAGGGTCGGCGAAGTTAATCTTCGGGATCTGCTAAGAGCGGCCAGGAGAGAGCAAACGAAGACGGATTAAGATGGAGCGGTCGGCGAGATTACGGAGAGAGAGGGGGCCTTTGGCGGGGAGTCGGACAGCGGCCAGAAGGCAAGCCGACGGAGAGGCGGTGGGGAATAAGGAGGGGGCAGACCGACCAGGGGGGGATAAGGATGGAGGGAACGGGGAATTGGAAGTAGTACGTTAAGGGTAAGGAGGAGGGCAGATGGATGGGAGAGAAAACGCAGCACGATGCGAACGCCTTGGCCAACTGAGACGAAGCCGTCGGAAAGAGTCGCTCTCCTTAAAAGGGCGTCGGGAAAATAAATTAAATTTTGCCTCCAGAATGAATGCACGTGTGCCTCGTGAGGAAAAAACCTAAGAGAGGAAGCTTACTCTGCAAAGTTTACTTTATTAGGCATTTTTTTATATACTTCAAAGGAAACACCCATTGGTTTTGGTTGGCTCTGCCTGACCGTCTGCGCTCAGAGGATCTCAGAAACCGCAAGGGATGTAGTCTTGGGGCGAAATTTATCTGGAAGTTTTGGCCTTGTAGTTCCTTCTTTAAATATTTTCGTGGCGGAAACCATGAGGATAGAAATTTTAATTTTAATTCGGTGGATCTACCGAGACACTACATTCAGAGAGCGCAACGAATAAGACAAGTTATAGGATACATTTTTTTGCGTTTAAAAAATTAATTTACATCCGTCTTCACATATTTCCAGTATAAAGTATTCACCAACGAATGTAAATAGGATAATCTCCGTGCCTACTGGCAACTAACTCAAGATCAAAAGTGACTTAATTCCGTAAATAAGTTACAAACTCGTGGAATGACGTCTGCTCAAAGTGGGAACCGTATTACATAAATGTATTGATCTCCAAATTCATTAGGCATTTTGAAGACAAATATTGTGTTCCAAAGTTATTCCATATATATCTCTCGAGCCAAATTGACAATCTCAAATGATCGGGGACAACCAAAGCATTCATGAAAGAACTGCTGATGATGCTGAACAAAAAGTAATGTGTTTTTTGGGCGGAATAAATATCTTTTTGAGAATATTCATTTTATCTACGACTATGTTGGATCGTAGAAGAGGGATAAGCCTATCTCTGTTCAATAAAACGATAATAAAAGCAAATAAAGCATTGAAAAGAAGCGGGATTTTAAAGGGGTTTCGGGAATGAGGGCAGGAAAAGTACATAAATCAAGCACAGTTTGAGCATGGGTAAATGTAGAAAGTCGTAGAAGGGAGTTTTCTCATACTTTCTGCCCTGCCACATACTCTCGTTACGTCAGAAAATTGCAGGATCGAAACATGCTTTGCATTTTTCCAAATCCAGGTTTATCGCCTCCAGCCTTTGATCCCACTTGCTAAAACCCTCCACTTCGCTAAATTTAGTAAATATTACGGTAGGTCGTGTGGACAGGGTTTCTCAACTGTCAGTTGAGGACGAAATCTGGAATAATTATTGACATTAAAATAATTCCAAGTTCTCATGAGTTAAACGATAGAACTTAAATGATAGTAATTTAATCTTCATACTTCGCCGATAATTTGAATGAAATGTTTGAGATTACAAATAAAGATCACATAATTCTTTTATAAACTAACGCATCGTTGAGCATTGTATCAGTAGTGGGCATAATTAAATCTATGAACGTTAGCAAGATGTTATTTAGTTTGCCATTAATTGAAGAACTCCCTTAAACTCTTCCGTATGATTTTTAATTACATGTCAATGTTAGCCTCCTTGGTTTGATGAAAGGAGACGTACCCAGGATCGATCCCGGGCCTCTCATTCATCAATTCAACGTTCTACCCCCGGACTACCACATGCTCATTCTCAACATATTATTAATTGAAAAATATCATAAGTTAATTACATAAATAATAAAGTCTGGAAGGTGTTTCACCATAGCAAATCTACGAGTTAATAGGTAGATTGGCTAAGAGAATTCCGTCACCTGAATACTGGTATTATGAAAATGAATCTGCAATTTGAGAAAGGCCTGAGACATTAAAGCGGAATAAATCACCAAATATAACTCTTTGTATACGTATTTGTAAGTTCTTAACTTACATTGGCTTATTGGTCACATATTAACAATCACAAACAGCACACATATAAAATAGGATATATTTATAAAAAAATAATTTACTGATAAATGTACTCTCAGGTTTTTTACAGCCATACAATTGAAATAGAGGGGACTCCAGTGCTAGGAAGATATCCTAATCTGCATTACACACTGAAGAAGTATCGAGAAGATGTATCAATTCGGTCAACTGTTCGAAAATAATTCTCTTTGCGACCCAGTGTGTGCAAAACTCGGCTGTTGACATAAGGAAGCGGTTTTAAACCCAAGAGATATCTCCTCACATCCGCAGGTAAGCCAAGAACCTTGACTTACAATATTTACCATGAAGCCATAATGTCAAGAGCGATGGAATCGGTCCCACCACAAAAACCTCGAATTCTTGGCTTTAGGTTAATCTTCATGCGGTTTTACATCTACGATTCGAAATCAGCTTTCCAGCCAAACCCTAACTTAACCAAATAATTCATGTCACTTTCTCGTTACCTGCGGAGGGAAGCTAAATAAGATAATTTTATAGTCCCTCATTTACTCGTCAGGAAATAAAAATTACATTTTGTAATATAGCTCACGATAAACACAAAGTTTTACGTGATTAAGGCTTAATTTCTTAAGAATCAAATAAGGCACATAATGCATAATTGCAATACAGAAACATTATCATTGCCACGTTATATCTACCTGAGTGTTTTACTTGGATGTGAAAACCAGGGTCAAATGAATTTTCAGTACGTGACAGTTTTATGAAATAGGCATAGGAAAACGAAATGAAACAGAAACAGATAGAAGTGGACCAAGAATCCGATGTAGCATACTGAAACACTAGAGACATTATCAAGATGCCAGATTTTTTGTGTTAAATATATGAGTTTGGCACTGAAACGGTGGAGGATTCTTCCTTAAATAAATGACGCTTTATAACTTGTGTCAGTATAAGAATCCAAATATCAACATGATATTCCTGGACGCACTTAAGAAGAGGAAATTTCCTTTAAAAAATGAAGATTGTTGACTCTAACGCTGTTTTTATTATCGGGTGGTGGCGAGAAATTACACCTAATGCCGCATTATCTACAGGCTAATTATTATTAACATTAATCTACCACGTAAGAATAGGCTTTCGATAGATCCGGACAGAACACGCTTCCATCATTGAGCCCGGGCACAAACATGGTTTGAAATATATTCTTTAAAACACATATAATATAGCTTAATTACTTATTCCTCAACTCAAATTCTCAAACTAAAAATAACTATTGTTTTCCCATCCCTACCATGCTTTTCCAGCTTTCACCCATCTACAATTGGACCACAATGTCCTGAGAAATACTGCACTCAGTCGCCTTTCCTAGGCGGTCCAGTGATCTGGCTTCTCAAGACAGCATTCCGCACCATTACATCCGGTTCTCATAACGTAAAACCTGCACCCTCCCTCCTGGCGGTGCCCATATACTTGCTAGCTGAAGTGGGAAGTTATTAACGAGTTGAATCGTTGAACTCAATAATAAGACGAAAATATTCTCCCCTGATTTGCATACTTAGTCAGAATCGGACATGTAAATACACGTAAAAACTTGAGATCTGTTACCATAAACGAGCAGCTAAAAATTGTATAGTCGAGTAGAAAATCACTGACACGGGCCGTCATGATTATTTTTTGTGTTTTAAGTATTTTTTATCAGGAAGTTATGCCAGCTAACTTCGTGGATATTTTTTATAAGTTAAAGTAATAGAAGTAGGGCTTATGTGCTTCTGGCACAATTGGATTGTGAACATGTTTACAAAGGGTTTACTCATACTATTAATAAACTTTAAAATTTCCCAAAATATTTGACTATGTTCTTTACCATTTATTCTAAATTAACTTCCTTGCTAGCTATCCTCCGGATATACCTCAACAACTCTGTATTTTAAGAACAATAATTCCGTGGGAGATACAGTGGGAGTCTTAAGGTCACTCACTTATCACCCAAAGACGTCAAAAACAGCGCCACTGGATCTTTCAGTGAACGGAAACGGAATGATACTTTGATGTTAAAAATATTATTGACCGACAGCTCCATATCACCAATTAAAACCACGAATTAGTTAACTTGCAAAGAAATATAAAAGTAACAAATTTTTAATAAACTGGTCTGAGAACGAAGTTGGAGTTGGAATAATAAATAGCCTTATTCACTGAAGGCAATTAATAATAAAAATTGGTAAGAATATTTACCGCTGTGTTTTTCATTCACATTAAAAATCATCCAAGGTTAAATTTTCACAATATTTATTCTCGTCAGAGCTTACTAGGGTATTTAGGATCCCTTAGAAAATCAATTTCTTGAGCGTGCTGATTTTTCTGGGTAAAATTCGCAAAGGTTAGGAGTCCGTGTATAGGCGAGTCTATTACGATATTATTCCGATAAGCAGTGAATAAGTGAACATTAAATGGCCAAAGTCATATTCACAGATTATAGTGCCATGCTATAGCAATATTTAATTCGTCGCACCAATACTGTTGACTGATTGGGATAAAGAAAAGAAAGAATAAGTGAGTATTATACTACTAACGGGAAAAATTTCCCTTTTTATTTTTTTTTTATTCTTACGCCTGAATTCATAAGTCAGGTGAGTGCCCTTCAATTTGCATGTAGCCTTCCATTTAAGTTCAGGTGTTACATTTTGTTACTCTCATAAACAATCTTTCAGAAAATTTTGTCAAGTAACTTTTTAAGCAGGACGTAGCTCAGAAAAACTAAGCATCCCATAAATTAACCTAAGCTGAACAGTGTACACCATCTGATGGGAAGATGCTGCACTGCCAACCTTATGGTGTAATTTAACGCTCCGTTGAACTCATAACGATGTGGGGTCATCCTTCTCACCATCTGAATACCATTCAAGCTGATGTGGCCGATACGGTCAGTCTAGCGTAAGGAACGTTCTTCAGCGGAGTTAGAGGGCTGAGGTTTCAAAACGCACACTGAAAACGCGCTTTTTTAAGCTTTTAGCACCGATAGTTAACTTATAAACCATTTAGGTCGTCCATTCATCTGAAATTCATGAGAGCACTACTCCCATTTTGATTTTGTTTTCACTTCGGAGCATATTTGCTGCCTTCACGTATAAAATATAGGCACGTTACGTTCTAAAAAGGATGAACTTTTGCTAGTCGAATGAATAATATCATGTATTATAACTAGAGGAATTCGTAAATTATATGCCGGGTTTAAATATATTTTCTAAGCCATTATATACAAGTGAAAAGAATGCAGGGTGTATTTTTTTCAAGTCTTCTTATTCGTAGTTATTGAAAAACACGAAAATAACCTTTGAAGTTGCTCAAATGTTAACAGGAAACTTATAGCTCACGTAAGGCTGTCAGTCTTCAATATAGTTCGCTGTCTTCCTAAACGAGACTGAGACTTTTAAAAATAGATTTGTGGCTAATGACCTCAGCTCAGGTCGGTAGAATATAGGTAATTAAAGTAATGGATGTCCCCACCTCAACGCTCACACGTTCATCTCGTTTGGTCATTGAGTGCTGATTTTTCAATAAATGCTTTTGAAAAGTCACTTATATCATTTCCGATAAGTTCATAAGTCAAAAAACAGCTGCAATTAAGATAAAAGTATTTTAGGTAAAAATTAAGAAAAAGAAATAATATCTAAATTCAATAAATGGAATGTTTAGACAAACATACGTTGTATTTCAGTCCTTATGTATTTAAATGTTTGCCAACTCCATTTTAATTTAAGTAGAACCTAGAGGGTAAAATATGAGGGTTTACAACTGTTTGTTTCTATTTACCAAATTCGGAAAAGCCGTTAGGACTACCCCAAGTATTTTGAGACCTTTGTTTGCTTTTTTTGAGCTGCATGTTCATTGCGAGCTGATTGAGTCTCGTATGCCCAGTTGCTACGGTCTTTTTCTTCGGTTTTTTTCCTCGCAATTTTTTTTTCTACTGATTATATCCTTTCTGCTATTTATTATTTCCATTATTTGTCTACAAAATACCAATAAAACAATATTGCCTGTTTGTGGCAAAATATATCAGAGTTTTGATGGGTTACCAATATGATCAATCATCAGCTACTCACTTACTGCATTTCAAGTGTATGGGTTCTTTCATCCTCTAGGATGTAAGGGAACGTCTTGATTTTTTTACTTCATTGTAAATATTTCGATACAAATCACTAAATTATTTCAAAATAATGAATTTCACATATTATGCAAAAAGAAATCAACGATGATTTTCCATATGGTAATATATTTTAAGAATGTCTTCCACTAAGACATCCAAAACTAACTCCACTCAGTTTTGGCGGCAGAGGTTTGTTCATTGTCCTGGAACGATGAAAAGTATCCTAAATTAGAGGAAAGTTCCCAGGAATCATTCGACGGGAGAAAATAAAATTGCTGTAAACAATAGTTTTAGCTTTAATGAAACAAGATATCGCGTGCTACCAACATTATTTGCCGAAAGCATACGACATAAAGGTAACATTGCACCAAGACTCCTTTAAGATCAGGGTAGAAAAAGGAACTTTGCAATTCCACATATAGATTTAATACTTCACATGGCCATGGTTTCGATGCTGCGTATCATCACCGGAAACCATGGTCGTTTTAAGTGCTTCATCCAGAAACTGTTGTACTTATAAGACTCCTTTAACTGATTTTTACGAACCAATTTCTTAGACTTAGTTTACGCACTCTATATATAAAACCCATGGTGAGGAAACTCTAGCAATTGGAAGGGAGGGACGATCCCTCTCCTTGCCTTCTCTGGCTACCCGCTTGCTGCCTACCCGACTTGGAGGTGCCGCTTCGGGGCACGCGGAGCATAGAGGAGAGTAAACGCCGTGTGTGCATTACGTCCGACCCGATAAAACCCCATCGGGGATCTTTCGCGCCGAGGACCAGGGCTTCAGAGTCGCCGCAAACGTGAGGCCGAGTCGCCACCCTCTTTCCCGCGCTCAGGTAACTGGGCCACTGCCGAATCGATCAATCCCGCCTCGCGATAGACCGGCACACCGGAGGCGGGAGAGAATGCGCGCGCGCTCCCCAACACTCTCCCCCCATCATCATCTCGTGATCTTTAATCGTAACTCGTGCGTTCAACTACTCCTTTACCCACCTCTCCTTCCTCATTCCACGAAACCTCCCCCCACCAACCTCTTTCCTGAATTGCATTCGAGATTATAGTCGATGTGTCCCAAAATCCTATAGACCTGCAGTCGAGACGATTAAATACAAACGGCTCTGTCATTTATATATATATATTGCGCGGTTTTAGCAATGCAATGCAGTAAAATATTGTACGCGATTAACAGAAATTGTTTGGCAAATCTTTTCCATTCTCAATTCTAACATGCTTTGAATCCCGAAACCGAAACAGGAGCATTTTAAGTACTTAGATAAAACCCTAAGTCACTGGAAAGTCTTATCAACATGAATAAACCGTAGCTTATTTTGTACATTAAATGAGTAATAGGCTGAAGCAGATTGAAGAGGTTTAGGTTTTGAGAGGTTGCTATGAATTGGAAGCGATAGCCCAGTAATGATAACACAAGGGCCATCACTTTTGCCGAAGAGCGAAAGGATAATAATTTCAGCTCTCACGTTATCGAATCAAAATCCTAATAACTATTTCATCCAGTTTTCGTCCATGTTAGATAGGTTGGGCGCTGAGCGGAAATATCTCCAGAATAATATTGCAATAAACAACTGGCGAATTAAGCCAAAAGCACATTAAATTCAGAAGTTGCATCTACGGTGAGATTAATTTGCCTTAAGGGATAGATGATGAATTTTACTATTAGGACCGCACCACGCACGGGTGGATTTGGTATGACCTATAAAAGTATTTTACTTATACTTGGATACTTAGAAATCTTTCCTGGGCAAAATTTGAAAAAATACCTAAATCGATGGCCTTGATCACATCCAAAATATTTATGCAAAAATTCAACCATTAAAAATATCTCTTCTCTATGTGCATCCCCATGTCCCCTTTCAAAATAATCTCTTTATTTCTCTTGCTTTTCTCTCCCTTTCATAGAATATTTCGGACCTGTGGCACTAAATTTCAACACGTTAGCGTGCGTGCGTATGCATATGCGCATGTGGCTATAAAAAATATAATAGATAACACGTAAAAGGACACTAAGATTTAAGAAATTTTAAGCTTTCGGCCTTCTCTTAGGCTTTCTTCAGGTCAGACCTATAATATATTGCGTGAGGGCTGTTGTTTATATTTTCGTCCTAATAATGAAAAAATAGCAATTTATTGCTAAATATGGCTTCATTGTTTTTCAAAGTATTCTCCATGATGATCAGTACACTTTTGCGTGCGCTCAAACAATTTTCGTAATTCTTTTTCCACGCCGATTTAGGTACCTCAAAACATGGTTTTTGAATTAATCAACGGCTTCTTCAGGCGCCGAAAAACTTTGGCCACGCAATTTTTCTTGATAAACGTGAATAAAAGAAGTCATGTGGTGCTAAGTCCGGGCTGTACGGAGGATGACCCATCAATTCGACGTTTTGGGCAATGAAATAGATAGTTGCTTCGGCCGATCTGTGAGAGCATGCATTATCATGAGGAAGAATGATCCTTCGTTGCCGCATCTTTTTCCGTATTCTACCAAGCACTTCTTGCAAAAAAATTCCCGTGTACCATTCAGAATTCAGGATTATGCGTTGCTTTAACGGGGAAGTTGCTACATTTCCAGTTATTCCGAAGAAACAGGCGATCATTTGCTTCTATGTGCTTCGTGCACGAATCACCTTTGTCGGATTTGGCTCGTCTTGGAAGACCCATACAGTGGATTGTTGTTTTGTTTCGGGCTCATACGCATGGTGCCAAAATTCAAAACCGATGTAGATGTTATACACATCTTTTGAAGCACTGCGATTATATTTCTTGAGCATTTATTTGCACCAATTGACACGAGCATCTTTTTGAGCTTTTATCAAATTATGCGGGATACAACGAGAACAAATTTTTTTCACAGCTAAATGTTCACGCAATATCTCACTGTAGCTCATCATACTAATCCTCAAAGAATTTTCAATCTCACGATAAATCAGGTGACGTACCTTTACCTACCTTTAGTGTGATATATCTTTACTAGTTCTTGCACAGCATCAATGTTTTCAGGTACAACAAATTTTGGACGAACTTCACGACTTTCGTCGCTAAGTGAACGGTGGCCATGATGGAATTCGTCTTACCAGTGTTTCACAGTGACAAAGGATAGGGCTTCATCGCCAAAAGTGAAAGTAAATTGATCGATCCCCTCCTGTCTTGATAATCCACGTCGAAAGTCGTAAAAAATCATTGCACGAAAGTTTTCACGAGTTAACTCCATTTTTTCGCGGAGATAAAATTTTCGAGTCAGTGAACAAGACAAGTTATGATCAAACGAAAAACTGCTCTAATTGAAGTTAGCGTTATTAGGGTCAAAATTTCAGATGGAAATGTCAGATGGCGCCCAAAGCACTTAGTGTTGTAAAGGCTCAAAAGATAAATAGCAACCCTCGTACGAAAGAAAAACACAAAAAAGGAAACTCATAAGTATTCCGAAATTTTCGGTGGCGAGACCTTCTTCCTCTACGGCAATAAGGAACTATCAGTACGCTCATTTTCTATAGTTGGCTTCATTAGATGATTACGCCTATTATGGAAGATTTGGGGAAATTAGGACAGGGAAGAATAGATATTCCTATGCTTGCAGAAAGCCTCTAAAGCAAATGAAATTTAGACTGTATCATCGAAATAAGTATCGTCTCTTTCATTCCAGAGTGTAGTATGATGTTATTCAAAAATAGACATAATCCCACGAATCAGTATTTCCCTTCAATTTCATCTTTATACTCAAAAAGACTAATCGGAAAAATATGCTACCAATAAATTAATGGATATCTATTTCAATCTACAAAAAGTTTATTTTTGGTCAGGCACAAATGGTAACTGTTGCCTTCTCTTGGTACCTGGCTATATGTAACTGCATATGGCTTCATGTTTTTGCCAAGGTAAAATTTATTAACCCAAAAACAGTGTTTGCCACTAATTATACTTAGATTGTACAAGAATTCGTACTTTTGCGGAAAGCCATTGACTTTAAATAAGCTTTATATCCCAGTTTGAATGTGCAGGAACTTTTACATTTGTTTTACAATTTTTGATAGTATATAGTGTAAAAGAAAATATTGCACCCACCATTTTCAACCTGAAGTAGACATCGAACGAACGAATTACCAAACCCTTTACTAGGTCTTTAGGAAATAAAGGACTACGCCTTATCGCACTACCATGCTTGAGACCGTGATTTTCACCTTTAGGGGCGCTTCTTCCCGGTATTCTGCAAAATCACCAGCGACGTTATTTTGTGGTGTATCTATCATCACAGGAGGTAATGAGGAAAGTCACCACAGTCTAACCTAAAATCAAGTTTATTACGCCTCACTCTATATGCATTATATGAAAGAATAAGACACATCTTGGCCGAATATTCCCAACCAGAACGATGCAATACGAGTATCAGTTACGTAATCTCCATAAGGCAGTAACTTTAGGACTAGGTAGGTTGATGGGCGTTCCACCACTGAGCTTTTAAGGCCCCACACAGTTTCTGGAATAGGGGAAGAAAGCCAATGGAGGAAGGATTGAGGCTTCATGTATGTATTTGTGTGTGTGTGTGTCTATGTATATATGATATCTATATATTACTCCTGAAACGCTGGGAAAGCTGCGACGGAGGTAATCAAGATGAGTGATGTCTAAAATAAAATAAAATACAGGTTTGAAATCCTGGTGCCATTAGAAACATGAAAACTCAAAAAAAATTTCACTGCAGCAGAAGATGAATGATTTTATTAAAAATCACTCTCTATAAGGAGAGTTGTTAGCTGAAGGTAACTGATAAGAGCTGAACGACCACTGCTACATACCCGAAGAATTTAATTTTTTTGTTTTATTAAATTTAATGAGTAGGTACTAGGGAAAGCAAAATGAGTTTTTTAATGTGAAAATGCTACAAAATCATGTTTATATAAGTAATTACCAGCATGTTTGAAGCAATCAAAAATATTTCCTGCATATCTTTGAGTAAGAGGATTATGATTTAGATCAAGTCATAAGATAACTGCTCATGCCTAAACAAAAGTGAAGGTGGTACAATGATAAGCCAATAATCATATTGGTCAACCTAATGATAAGCCAATAATCCTATTGATAAAAATAAGCAATTTCACCAGTGTCCTGGCAATAGGAATGACTAATGCAAATAGCATTCCATGTGCAAGAAATGTATTCTTTTTTAAGCAAGAATGATGTACTAGATAATCAAGTTGGATCATCTGTCGGAACAAATTTTGGGTTATAAAAGCATAGTGACATTATATCCGTCCACTTGTGTAACACTGCGTTTAAGTTCCTCAGTCTATCAAACTCCCACCTACCTAGACCAATAGATAGATCTAAACGACCTTATGCATATCTATTTATAGTGACTTTCATAGACAAATAGATCAAATCCTTTTCATCGATTTCCCTGCAGTTAAAATTTGAACCAATAAGCAAAAGATAGAATACGTAGCTAGATTGGCAAAAATATCGTAGCGCTCTTGTAAGCTATTTCTAACCACAGTTTGGGATGGAAAGACTTCTAATCCAGAGCTCAAATTTAATCGCACTGGAAATGGATCATATTCTTTATCATTTTTTTAAAAACATTTTTAGACCTGAGAAAATATTTTTTTCTCGTTCATTTAAACTTTGCAGTCGGGCGAGTCGGTTGAAATGATGTGAATCGGCTGTAACTTTGCCAAGTTGAACTCCGCAGACGATCTAATTCGGTTACCTGGTCAGGTCCCAGGCTTAATGCCTCCGCGACCGTGTCGGGGCAGACAAGATGGAGCGTTTATTCGGCCCCCTCCACAAGCTGACCCCGGTCACTAACGCCGTCATTACTCCCATGACGACGCAAATCAATCACTCACGGCCCACCGCGACCCATCGCACGGGCCTTCCTCCGGTCCCATAACCCTCTTGCCCACCCTCCCTGCCCCTCCTTTCGCCCACAATTTCTCGACTCTTGAGCCCCTCTCTCCCTTCCGCCGCGGGCCATAAAAGTAGGGCCAATCTACCCTCGAGGGAGTCACGCCGTACTACCATGAATTCTACCGAAATGACGCCTTCCCTTACCCCTTTTCAGATCAAAAGGTGATAAGCTGCCTTCCATAGCGTGACCGAAATAGCATGTCCATCCGATCGACATCCGCAATATCCGAGTCAGCCAAATTCGGCGGATATCCGTGACCAAGAGTATATCATTTGTCATAACACTAGGTAATCAAGCCGCTGGTGAACCGGAAATTGTAAAATAAGTCCAAAATAGTAGCACTTAAATAATTTTTGCCCTATTTTTGGGATATGCAAGAATATTTTTGATCAACACATGAGCTGTTCTTCAAATTAAATATATTTCCAGTATCCAATACCGAACGCGAGTTTATCCAAAATCCGTATTCATTTAACATCGATTTTTATGGTGGATATTCTTCAATGTCTAAAACTGCGTAGCGTTTTAACAGCAGGATCTTACTAGTACTTTGCGATTTTTATTGTAAATGGATCGTTGTTTTTTGGAAAATTGGATCTAGAAGAGCAAGTACAATGATAAGACAACTTTATTCAAACTTTTTCAAAATTATTAACACTTATTAGTAATCTACCTGTAAACGTATTTTTAATTTTCCCAGGAACTGACCATGGCTACGCATTTAAAACACTCATAACACAACTCTAAACAGTCAAGCATTTTACATTAGAACAAACTATTTTTAAATTCTATATAGATTATGCATCAACTCATTTCCATTGACAATACCACTCTCCATTAACCTCCATATCGCTAACCCAAACCTCTCCCTTCTTTAACAGTTGTCAGCCAATGAATCCTATGAGGATTACCATATTTAGAACGGAGCTTCTTATCCGCCTCGAATTCTATGAATACATACTCTTAAGTCTCTGTGAACTCACGTATCTGCGAACTACTTTTTCACTTGTGTCTTCGGATACACACAGTAAAAGCATTTAAGCAAAAGCAGAAAGTTTAAAATCATCTTTTTTTCTAGTTACTAAATTAAAATATAAGTAAAAATTTGAAGAAAAGTTATAATGGTTAACTCTATTTTTCACGATGTTCTTTAGCTTAGGTGGCTTATTACATATTTTTCTGGATCTCTCATGCATTTCCGCACTTAAGACATGATTCCGTATCACGAACCCAATACTGAAGTTGGCAGGAGTTCAGGTCTCACCAACTCTAACGCGCGCCATCTTGGGAGTGTAAACGATCATCCTGGAGAAAGACTCCCGCGAGGGATTATAATGGACCAATTTGCGGAATAAAGACGAACGCGTCACGGTTTGAGGTCGAACCAGGGACCAAGTCATTGATGCAAATGGCCTGCTGGAATTCCCGAAAGGCCAGTTGGCAGGAAGGGGGGATTGGATCCAAAATAAGTTCAGAATTCTGAGTACCAGCGTAGTTTCACGAGTTGAGAAAGCGCCTCACTATTTTTCATTCTGGAAGACTTCGCCGAAAGCAGTGAATAGCACCCAGATTTATTCTTTTAATCAAATGGCGAATGCATTAAAAAGAAATGTAGAGAAATAAATATTACGGCGAAAAAATACCATTTTTTTATTAATCCATCTTGTTCTAGACTTTTTCCAAATAAATCGAATCTACCTAGCAAGATATTAATAGCAGCTGAATGTTAATAGATATATTAAGTCTTTTCTGATTCAGCGAATCCTATCAAGATATGTAAACACATATATGTAAACACGTTACAGAAGCATGCAGTTTCTATGCAAAACCAATAATAGCCTTCACTATATATCAGGTAAAAAGCACTAAATCTCAGTTTCATGGGTTTATTACTACATTCAAGCCTTTCTTTTTTGGAATTTTCTCTCAATTCTAACTCAATCCTCGTGTATTGTTTTCTTTTATGGACTAATTCTATTCGACTGAAAATCATCAATTAGCTTTAACATTTATTCCCTTCTCCAGAGATTCTACGAGATTATATCTGAATCTTCAGGTTTATTTTCTTCAGCTAAATATTGATTGACACATTCGTCCTTGATAAATCTTGAGTGCCTCGTACTCTTTTTAATTTTTTTAGTCATCTACTGGGCTGAGGTTGGATGGTACCCAAAAATCACTACACTATGCTGTCGTTTTCAAAGTCACCTAGCTTTTTTGTACCATTTATAAATTATAAACCATTTAAACTACACAAATCCACTATTTAGATCATTCTATTTGTAAATGTTACCTTATCCAGGGTAATTCTCTACCTATTGTCCTTAATACTTCCTCCATTTCCGTAATAATGCCGTGAAGTCTTCTACCTGTCCTATTTTATAAGCTTGTAGCATGATCCTCAAATTAGTTTTTCTATTATTGTTTCTTGTGATTTCATGAGTTCATTTTGTAATAATTTCTTTTATCCCATTCCTCCCACAGACTCATAAATGCACGCAAAAATTGTTAAAACCCTCTGAATGATTGAGCATGTTGCTTAATAGATATTGTTTAGTGGAAAGTAAATGTTTTTTTTAATTCTTTAAATACGAAAATAAAATAAATATCAATCGAAAACGATGCACAAATATACAACAATAAACAATTTATAAATACAGTAAATAATAGGATATTTTTAATTTCAGTTAGTTAAGTTAAGCATTTAATTTAGTTTAAATACTTACGAAATCTGTTATTGAGTAGTAACAGTTCCATTACGGCTAGATTAAACTTTCCTGAAAGTTGGATGAATAAATTTCCACTCGACCTTTAATTTCGTGAACGTTAATCTTCAGTTACTCGCTCTAAGTATTTCCTTTTTTGCATTCCAGTTTCATAGAGAAAAACCAAACAGGAACTTAGTTCCACCTAGAATACATCTTTTCACAAATACTGAAACCGAAAGGAGATTTCGGGATTATAGCTAACAAACATATCCCTGAATAGAGAAAGTTAGCATTAACTCTTTACTAATATAATAGAAAACAATTCCCATACAGCATTTAGCGAAGAAGGATTTCCTATCACGTGTTAAAATTTGGATGCACCATAATTCTCGAACCACGTATGAAGATTTAAAATTTAGATATACGTTTAAAACTGCTGTACAAATTTGTATACTTAAAACAGTTCCCCCTAGTATGAATCACAAGATATATACATATTAGGGGCATTATGAAACGCTTATCTGAACCTAAAATGGCACAGTTTTATTCTCTCCTTTCCATCATATTGTTCGGACTCACAAAACTATTTGCCTTAGAAGTTATTGACAACAATAAGGCGTGAGAAACACTTCTAAGTTCTTCGTCAGAAGTATTCAAAGCTTTGCTTAATTCTTATCAATAGTTTAATCAAAATACAACATAAAACTGTCTGTCAGAAAAATCAAATAAAAAATTAAATACGATGGTCTCACAAGGAATACCAAGGAGGACGTTAGACCCACAAAGAGAAATCAAAGACGGAAAATTTGCGAGGAAATCAAAAGGAAATTGAAAGTGAACAATGAAAGGTTACGATAGCACGTAATTGAGGTTGAACTATTGGCAGAGGATTACATTCTCATAGAATTCTGATGCTAAAAGCAATTTACTATTCTTCAAGGGTTACTAGTCATATCTAAGTTCTGTAAAAAGTCCAACCAAGTAAGATTGATAAGTTAATTATTTTATTATAGAAACTATCCATTTTTACTTTCCTTAGATATTATACGACACCATGATGAACCCTGAAAACCTAATAGAGGGTTTGATTTGTCTATATTATGCTCATATAATCCAAAGGTATTTTAAATTAGCCGTATCCATTTACTCATGCAAAAACTGTCCATGTAGCGTGAACTCCGAAAGTCAATGAAATTAGTACGCGTAGTTACCATTTAATATGAAAAACCTTCTCAACATTAGGAACCGTACAACTTAGTGGTTGATGCATTTTCAGTTGGTATATTTCTTATTAAAAATTTCCTTTTGGAGGTCAAACAAGTCAAGAAAACATTTCCTGACTCCATTCCTTTAAGACTGATTATTCAGCGGCAAATTCTACGAACGATGACGAAACTACAGGTATACAATGCTCTAGCCAAAATGTTTGCAATAAATATTAATGACGCTAATCCTCTAATTTTAAAACAACTTTCGATATCTTCCATTTGCTTGTTTTCAAAATCATAAAATGCCTGGCTAGGTGTCATTTCGTTTAAACTTTCTTTTGAAATTGTTTTTTTATCTTTGATTTCATTCTTTCACATGTGAAGCTTCAAATATATATCTGCAAAACTGTTTAATTTACCTGAAATTACCTCTTTATACACCAAAGTTTTAATACTAAGTGACAAATATTATAATTAAGCATCAACAGTAAACGTTAATTATTTTTTCACATGAAGTTATTCAATTAGGCCTGTTAGTTTCCCATTTTAACGTCATTGCTACTGGCATTTAAACATGCTTTGCCTTGAAAATCTTCATTTTTCATACAATTCTCGTAATTAATTTGACCGCTTCAGTCCATTTAATATGCTTTTTCAAAATACTACACATATGCAGAGCAAAAACTTTCAACATAGCAGATCGTTAACCTCCTGATAATTATATGACAAATGTGTTGATAATGGGAATAAAAATCACAGCCCTAATTGAATACGTGATTTGTGGCATTAATGTAGTCTAAAACGACTTAAAATAATACATTGGAATCCGTAGACAATGAATCATACGTTTTATGCAAGTAATTGCACCAAAAAAGTGTAATACATGCAAGCATCAAACTCAAAAATCGTTATTTAAATGAAATTACAGAATCAGGTGTGCTGTGGTGGAACTGTTCCATAATACTCGCATTTTGGATAATTATTCAGTAAATTGGAGGTAAATAACGAATTCATACAAATCCCTGTACTAAAATGATTAAATATGATTTTTAAAACAAATAAATAGGCGCATTAAATATAAAATTTCCCAGTAATTCCTTCCATCATGGGGTAGAATAATAATTATTTCAAGTTTATAAGAGAGAAAAATACTTTTTTTCGCCAAATTTAGAGAGAAGCTATCTCCTACAAGTAGTCCTACTATATTGAAAGGGATTACAGACTTAAAGTTAACGCTGAATAGACTCGAAAAGTTGTGTTCATTTCAACGATCTACAAGCAACCAATATATGCCAATACTGAATGAAATGCCTCTTTGCTGCACTATTTATACGCACCGAAGGTCATAACTTCGAGATATTGAAAGAAAACGGATTCAGAAAAAAACGAACACGAATTATAAATTAAGCTTACATGCCTCAAGTTGTATGCTACAGTACACATAAAATGGAAAGGAAAAATTGGAAAGGAATGCAAGCGAGCAGAATTTTTTGGGGATTTAAAATTTATTTCATTGCGTACTCTTTTCGGAAAATGAATTTCTAAGCCTTCTGATTTTGATATGTACTACATGAATTCAGAAGGCTTTAATGCAATAGTGGCCCCAATACTTTTTCAATACTATTTTCAATCTAGCGTTGAGATTTTCTCTGATGATTTTCAACTCTGTAGATCAAGATATAATTGCATGTGCTTATTCAAAGATGTTTTTATTCCATAACATTTTTCAACAAATCGGACGTAAATTTGTCGAACTTTCCTGATATGACGCTGAAACTTTCTCCCACACATAACGCGCAATCAAAATTTGACATTAAAAGAGTTAAAGAATCTCATCCATATGCTTTCAAACGCATTCACCAGGAATACGTGATGTTATAATAATTATTAATCCATTTTTTATTAATACGCCCAATAATTAAACTAACTTCATTTTACCTCACAATTATTCAAATTATGTCCGATTTATTTTAAAGATCTATTATTCAGCTCACTGGAGACCTCAAATGCAGATAATTGCATATTTAGCGTGTTCAGCAAACGAAGTTGCTCCAGCCGTACATATTATAATTACAAATTTCATGCTAATTAACAATGTGCATGGTCATGACTGTTGGGTGTAACACAAGCCCCCTTAAAACCTAGCGGCAATCCAACTTCTACTGAATGTCAATGATAGTCTTTAAACTAATAATAGGTCACTAACAACTGCACCGCATTATCGTAGGTTCAATGTCAGTATGTCATCAATGGTAAATATGGTAGACGGTGGATACACTTGCCACCCAGCAATCGCGTAGGTTGGTAGTCGTTTAAAGAGGATTAAAAAGGAACTATCATTTTGGGCGTAGCGAGAGAAACGAAATGGGAAGCAATTTTAATGAAAGGTTGAGTCCGATCTCCTTTTTTTATGCCCTTCCCATTTATTTTTTCGAACATTTTCAACGCCTCCTGTCACCGCCCGCTATTTCATTCACCCACTGCGGATCCCTCCAAACGCCTCCCTCCCCAAGCCATTACACGAAGCGCCCTCACGCCCCATGCGGACATGCCCGTCGCCTCTTTATTCAACAGTCAAATGCCTCCTCCCTCGCCACCTCTTTTTTCGAGGGAGAGAGTTTTGCCTCGCGGCAGTGTCTGGCCTCCTGGGGGATGGGGGATACAGGGAGAGAGGCTCCTGGAGGGAAGGAGTATGAGTGTTAGAGAGGGAGTGAGGAAGATGAGCGTTTGACTGCGGAAATGTCCGCCGGCGAAGCTATCTGGTGGATTGGAGCGAATGACGTTTCCCCCGTCACTGTGTCGTCGGTGGGTCAGTGGGTCAATTTCCAAACTTGTGCCATGCGTTTCTGTTCGTGTGGTTGTGCGTGAAAGAGAAAAACAGGCGGAACGGGTTGAAAAAAGAGTTGGTGGTGTTATGAGATGGGTCTGGGTTTCAGGGAGGAAAATACAATGAAGGAATTCTCACTAAAGTTGTGGTGGATCAAAATGAATATCCGATTGATGGAAAGGTGCTAATTGTTAGAGTGTAATAAACCATTAATATCAATGATAAATGATCGCGTGAATTTCGTCGCCCAAACACATAATCGCGTTCAAAAGACGGAATTATTACCTATTTTACGTAAGAAGCGACGGAGCCTTACAGTGAAAATAAAGTTACTAGAAAGAATTATTCCAACAAATTCTAGAGTCTGAAAAGATTAGTGTACTTTTGAATGATACCTAAGGAAATAATTGTAGCAAAAATAGAAACACTTTATGTATTCTATCGGCACAGAGTATTCCTCGCGAATACGGTTTGCCTTCACATCGGGCCGTACCGTATACATAGCTGCTAAATACAACAATCGCCTGAAGTATAAAAAGAATGATAAGGTAGTGAACTGAAATATTGCTATTCAAATATAAAAATATCAATCCAAAGCAGCATTAGCTCAGGTCACCCAATTTTTATGACATCGGTCCTTAAAAAATGTCATACAAGCATTATTACATGAAGTGTATCAATGAATGATTTCTGATGTCATTATATAAAAAGGTAATCCAATGAGATCGTGAAAATTTCATGCCAAATAATAATAATGTAGTAGTAGCTAATTTCAAAAGTCTGCAAAATTTTGCAAAAACCTTACTATTTCCTTAAGATTGAATGCCGGTGACTTTTCGTCGTGACTATTATTATTCAGCAAATTTTGCGTAGTGATCTAGAATTAGACACGAATATGTCCTTGTTTTTTTGGATCCGTCACTCTTTTTCAAGCATTAGTTAACACAAATGCGGGCGAAGGAAATCAAGCTTTCGTTTCTTTGCACCGGTGAATGGAGCCTGGGCATTCGATCCCCCACTATCATTTCCACAATATGATTGCCTTTTGGTAATGATGTACGTGAACCAAATTGAACTGTCGGCATGATTACCGGAATTTGGACCGCACTCGTACGTGGTAGGGTGCTTACCGCTTCCGCCGCACCTCATAATAGCATGAAATGAAAGCCTAGTTCTACGGTTCAACTGTCAAGATAAAACACCAGCGGTACCAACACTAGCTGTAATTAGTTGATGCTGAACAAAGACCAGGTGGCAGATATATAGCAGTGGCTGCAGTATTTAGACAGCCCCAGGACATATGCTGATGGTGTCATCCCAAAGGACAACTGACTGACGGGCTCATGCATCGAAAAGCAGTTCTCTCATTCCGAAGTACATTTGCGCCCTTGCATAGTAGTAGGATAAAATAAATGGGTTTCGGAGTCAATCACATGATTCCCTTACGATGAAAGCCATGCATAAGTTTCTTCGTTGACTATTCCAGAATGAAACATTACAGTCATGAACAAATAAATTAACGCTTAATAAATTTTCTTTAGCCTTGAAAACAAGATAGATTGCACTAGAAATGGGTGAAAATTTGTGAAAATTTGTGAAAATTCTCAATTAATGCACAATTTATGCCAAAAATCTACCTAGTATAACTTATGATGTTTAACCGTATAAAAACGTTTGACTACAACCCAATAGAGCCAGGTAAAAAAACCGAAACCGAGATGTGGATCTCTGTGTTGAAAAAGGCCGTAAATGCATTTATATAGTGTGGAATAGTAAAATATTTTTCTTCCTTCATGGCTGAAATAAACTTATCGTTGAAAAACCTATTGTTGTGCACAATTTATTTTTGTAAGGTATGCGTGCACGTTTTAATATGTTTATAAATATATATGTATATAAATAAATAAATATATAAATATACATATATAAATATAAATATACATATATATATATATACATATATATACATACATATATATACATACATATATATACATACATATATATACATACATATATATACATACATATATATACATACATATATATACATTCATATATATATATATATATATATATATATATATATATATATATATATGTCTGTGGATTACTGTGTGTAAAATAAACCGGCGTATGTGTGTGTTCCTTGTCTATCTTTCATAACTCACCTATCATTTTGTTTTCATCGTAATCGAAATTCTTCAGAATACACATTTCCTTCCATTTCAATTATAATTAATTTTACATGAGGATAGTTCAACTTATTTTCTTCATAAACAACGGCTTAAACAATTCAAATGTAAACCTGGACGTAAGACTCCTCTAGAACGTTCTAACAAATAAAAATTAAAGATGGAAAAGTAATAAAATGGCACAATCTTCACTTCCAAAATAATCACGTAATGAAAGGACAGGTCACAATAGTAGTCTTGAAAGAAAGAACCACAGTAGATTGGAATAAGATGATCACTTTATCATTCACTTTGGTGAGTCGTTCATGGTGAACAACTCGTTTATTGGCAACCCATTATTTTAGTCAATTAAGAATAGTCTGGAAAGGAGGTGCAATGAGAAAATGCAAATACCGAGATACTTCTAATATACCGATATCCTCAATTTTTTCAAGAAAGCAGCCTTGCCAATCCTGAGGAACTAATGAACAAACGTGCAGATGGGAACATAGATGAGGGAAATAACAAATTAAAAAGTAGAAGAATTGTGAACACCGTCATCTAGGAATCTTAACGTGCCTGCCGGGTGAAGTTTGTTTAATAAACTCTGACTCGACAAAATACTCCACGAGCCACCTAAATGAGATCTTGGATACCAGCCATAAAATGAAGAGTCGGTGTATAGACATTTACTTTCAATCTACGCTTTATCCGTGAAGGCAGCATTAGGGTGTGTGGAAGGGGATGTTAGGTCACTAGCCTTTGCAGTATTATTGTTTGGTGATTAACGACATTGGAGAAGTAAAATTTGTCGTAAGAAACCTTTTCCAACTGTTGTGGCCTCGAATTGTGGGAGACAAATTTTTTTTGAGGCTCTAGGACTTAACCTTTTGTGCCTGTATTAAATTTATATTCTTGGCCTTTATCAAAGTTTAACTCATTCTTATAATCTTCATCGAAAATATTTTGTCTCTTATCTGTTTTTATGTGTTCGTATGTAATTTTCGTTGTTAGTGGTTATCTTTGACCTAACCTGACCGTTGCCACCAGGAAATTTGCCTAATTGCAACGTAATTGTGTAAATAAATAAATAATCCAAATGTCTCTCAGCCCAGACAACCGTGTTAATAATAGCGTTCTCTGTTACTTCATAAATGAGTATTTACAGGAAAGGTATTTTGGTTCCACTTAAAAAAGAAATATTTGTACTGATATGTCAGTGCATCGCCTTTTCTGCAGATACGATATGTTTAACCCAGGTAGTCATGGCGATAAAACGCATAAGGTGTAAGAAAATCAAATGAAATTAAATTAAACCTCTATGCAGCGATCTCGGATTGAAAGACTGTCCAAAAATAAGCGCTTGTGGAATCGCGAAAATGAAAAACAGCATTAATAACCGGATTGCATGAATCAGGATAGGGGAAAGTTCTCCGAACTGCGATGTGCAAAAAGATAATGAGATGCATCTTCCATGAATCAAGATAATATTCATCCCTGCTCCTCTCCAATACTCTCTTTGTGGGAGCACCTTTCAGTTTATCCCTCCGAAGATTTTTTTCAATTCGCCTCGTGAAAGCTCACTCGCGGCATCCCATTGAAAGGGAGCCAAATGGAATTGCAGGGCGAGCGAATTTCGAAAGGACGCACGTCAAAGTAATTGCGAGGGATTTAGGTGATCCGGGGACTGCTGTGGATATGACGCGAGAGAAGGGGGAAAGTGACATAGCCGAGATAGAGAAGATAAGGATGGGTCAGTTTTGTGGTCGCCGAAGGAGGGGAGAAAAGATGGAGGAAAGGGTAATATTTCTAATTGAGAGTGAGAATACTCTTGGAGGTGGAAATTCACTCGTGAAATCAAGCATGGATGTCCACACAGCTCAGCTCCTTCAGATATTAAACCAATGCGTCAAAGATGGAGGATTGTGAATAAACAAAAATAAAATCTCGAATACTCAAAGCACTCCATCCAAATATTTTTATTAAGAGCAAGGTTTCTTATATAAATCTCTATGTCTAACGTTAGCTCTCGTTTTTTCCATTTCAGTATACTGAAGAATTAATAATAAACCTGATACCGAAATTCCAATTTTTATCCACTTCTTTGCCAACATTATGAAATATTTCAGCAGTAACATATAGTACGAGGGTCATCCGGAAAGTAGTACCCGTTCGTGAAATAAAGACACAAAAGTAAATATTAACAAACATAAAAAATTTTATTTGAAAGAGGATACTTTAAACTACTTCTCAACATAATCTCCAAGCAAATTAAGGCATTTGTCATAACGTGTGACAAGTTTCTGTATTCCTGCTGCATAGTCCTTCGCCGCCAGCTCATTGAGATACGCGAGGGACCCATCTTGCACAAATTTTTGCATAATGCAGATGGTGTTTAACAATTTCATGAACAATTGTTCGAGAAACATTGGGAAAATGCTCACAGATGTCATCAATTGTGACGCGCCGATCGTTCCTCACGAATTCGTCAACTGAGCTCACCAGTTGGTCTGTAATGACAGACGGTCTCCCCGAACGCTCATCGTCGTGTGTGTTCCCCCTCCCCATGTTGAAGTTGCGACACCACCGCCGAACAGACGACTCGTCCATTACATTGTCTCCATACACCTCCTTTAATTGGCGATGAATATCACATGGGCGAACGTTTCTTGCATTGAGGAATTTAATCACTGCCCTCACTTCACAACTGGCGGCGTTCTCAATTTTTTTAAACATTGTAAACAATCACAGAAACAACACAGGCAATGCTAGCGTCACGCAACTTGGCTCAGAGAAGGCAGACAAGCCACTGAAGCTATCTGACCTCGTCCAGCGGCTACTCGCGTCGTCAGCACTTCATGCGGCACGAACGGGTACTACTTTCCGGATGACCCTCGTATTTAATATTACATAGGTAAACAGCACAATAATATTACAGCTTATTATTATGTTTACTGCATGCCTTACAATGCAATCCAAAGGAGGCAGGAATGTTGGATACAGAGCACTTAGTTTTGCGATGAAATTCTGAAGACAGGTGAAAATGTGAGGCAAATAAGCATAGGAAAAAGAAATTCATGTTTCACGGAAATACGGGAGATATAACGTGTGTAGAATAGAAAAAAAATTCATTAGAGTGTATGGTTAGAGTGTAAATTATGTCTTGTTAGACGAGACTTAGAAATTTAGGCGTGTTCAGTCTGCGTTCATCCAAAACCTATTTTAAATCCTGTAAACAAGACGTGTCATCCATTTATTTTCATAATTCAAAACTCATTTAAGAATGGCGGTCAATCTACATAACACTTCTTTTAACACTTAAACTAAAAAAGTGTCAATTATATTTTTTTGGAAATAAGATTCTATAAATGTAAGTATTATGGATATGAACAAAACCAAGATTCTGTACCCTTATTTGAGTGAATTTAAGTACATATCGGTACAGCTGTAGAAAATACACTTACTAGTGAAACAATCGGCTATCGTCAATTTTTACAGTCATTTCATTTTTATTACCATGGTAAGCGAAATACTGTTCCATAAGGACGATGTTTTCCAAAATGCTCTGCACGCATTATAAATGGCAGTAATATAAAATTCCTTTGCGTTGGATAGCTGCTATTTGGTGCTTTCAGCATAGTTTTCTTATTTCATAACGATTCATTTGAACAAACTTAAGTCCCAACTGTATTTCTTCAGTTACTCAGTCTAAAGCCCCCTTTACTTGTAGCCTTTAATACCTAACTCCATCGCGAAAGGAAATGATAAAAATCATTTCGACTAAGTATACGTTGTATTTAATGGAATTACTAATGTCTTTTTTCCTTACAAATATTTCTGGTCTGAGTAAAGATTCTCAAAAATAATAACTATCTTTCCCATTCTCCTCGTTTTGGTCCTCTGCTCACCCAGGAATGCTTTTAAAAAATTAGTCGTCGTGAATTTAAAATAGTTGTTTATAATCAATTGCTTTATGAAAAGAGCAGTTTGAAAAGAATTGGTACTTTCGTCTACTCTCATTGGTATATCCAAATATTTATCTATTTTAGGTTCATTGAGTTTTGTAAATAAATATTCCGAAGTATAAAATTTTTTGCGTACAAAATCGCGATTAGTTTCAACGTAAAAGTACTCTGGCCAAAAATGTTATTTCTTCGCGTTAGTCTTTTAGAAATATTAAATTTCTAAAACCAATACATTTTAATCGAGAGGATTCCAAGCGAAATTATGAGTAAATAAAAATGAGGCTCAGCACGTGCACCCTCTTTGGTCCAGCTTGCCTCGAATAAAATAGCCAAAGGTAAATATTTGGATTTCGTAAATGTCTAGTTTTAGATACACGGGTGCAAATACTGACCAAACCCAAGAGTGCATCTAAAACATTTTCAGAACACCTCAATTCGTGTATCGCGGATGAAAACTTAAAATTAATGTTTTCAAAAATGGAAAAAAATCCTCTATATTACACCAGGCCAATACGTGTACAATTATGAATTGCTAAGAGGGAAGTACTGAAAGAAGTTTACCAGGCTTTGTTACCAGGGATTAGTCGAAGCATACGTCACAATGAGACGTGATACATAAATATTTAATATCATGACAAGTGCATATAATACTAATACATTTTAAGTAAATTTATCATGATCATACATAATGGGCTGATATTGTCACATTCTAGAATAATTCAATATTGCCGCATTTTGAATTATTTTGGACAAATTCAATTAAAAAATTCTCAATATTCTTTTAAATAACAAAATGGGGGTTATTTTATGTTATGTGACATGGAAACAATGAATAGAGTAGGCAATCAAAATATTTGTGTGAACTTGTGCAACTATTGGTAAACGACTTGTTTATCTGTGTACAGAAAATATTAGTCAGTAATTATTTACGCTTCTATTAGAAAAACTGAATAAAATATATTTGCATAATGCAGGTGGAGGTAAATTACACTATAGCTATTGCTTAATTTTCACCGTCAAATACGTACAATACAGGAAAGTGACATTAAAACGTTTATTTAATGGCTTAAGATTTCGCTACTGTTCATTTAGAAGTATGAATGATATGAGTAGGTGAAAAAATCATGGGTTTGAAATTGTTTAAATAAATTACAGGATCGTGGTGGGCATAAACTAAGAAACTTAAGCCTAAGAAAAAGTTAGAAAATATACCAAAAAATTAATCAAACGCATATTCTTTGTCGTTAAACGATATACTAGTATTTTAGAAATAATGTAATTTAATTTTAAAAATTCTCTCTTTACCGTCATGCTGTTACATTCAAACGTTCGCTTACAGTGTCGTTCTTTTGTACCAACCGGGGTATTAATTTCCTATTATTTGTATGATAATGATAAAAGGCAAAGAAATCAAATGGGGGGGTCAAATTTTACCCCCCCATATAAAACGAGTTGAGTATGTTTCACTATGCAATCGACGTCCAAGTCAGAGTGAGTTTATTTTAAAATAATCTAGTGACGCCTATTCAGTAGAACTAACAGGATTAATAGGAGACGAATCCGTGGCATTCTATTTGTCCATGATATATGTACGAGGATTTAAATTCTATTGAGCCAACTTAACCACTGAGCGCATATTATATGCTGCTTTTCATTTCGAAATATTTCGCATGAGACAAATGTGACAACTATGTGGGAAAACCAGTTATATTTTAAAGTAAATAGTTCTTCTAGAATCCATTATTTCGTAATCCGTAGGTTATCCTTAGAGAACAGAAACATTTTTTAGCTCAAAGTCACTAGAAGATAGACAACATGAACATTACCATATTGAAAAATAAATTCCATAGGATATTTAATAATTCAGTTTATAAAAATTTCATACTACAGTCCATACTAATATTTAACAATTAATGTGGTAAAGGGTAGAACGTTCGGCAATTGAGGAGGGAGAAGGAACAATTTACGCAGTTTTCACGGAAAGGAGATAGTAAGTAAATATGCGGAATTGGAGAAGAGCCCATTGCATATACTCGTACTCTCGTGCGTGTTGTTTCATTAGAAGAGGCAAAAATGCATCGATGCCCTGTCTGTGCTTCTCCTAAATGGTAGATTAGTATATGATTGTGATGAAACTTTATATAAAAAATTTCGTTGTTATGAGGATTACGAAGGAGTAATAATGACACGTCAAATTTTGAAGCTGCCAAAACTTTAACCGATGGCATTTTCTCCAAAAGATCCCTATGGGTAAGCACAATTTGAGCGAAATATCGGCACTCTTTTGATATCTTTTCAAGGGGAATGTGTTTCTTGTGCACCCGTCACCAGAAGCACAAAGCCCAGGACAAGTGGTATGGGCAGGAAAGCGTGCGTGTAAAAACAGTTGAGAGAAAAATCCGTCCGACAATCGGAGACCACGGGCTGATTGGGAGAATCCGAGAAAAAAGTAACGGAGAGTAAAAAAAAGGAGTGAGCGAAGAGTTTCCCTTGTGTTTCCCTTGTCGTCGTCGTCGCTTCGTCCGAGCCGTCCCGCTGTAATGGGGGACCGAGGACCAATGAGTAAACAGCACGCCGAAAATATCCCGCTCCCCACCTTGCCCTCCGTGGCCAGTTTTCTTTTTTTTACCTTCCAAAAGGAAGAGCTTTTTCTTGTAAAAGGAGGGAAGAGAAAGAGGCAGTAGGCTGCTTTGCAAAAGGCACGAGAAAGCCGATTATTTGGGGGATTTGAAGTGGGAGAGGAGAGGAAGAGGAGTGGATAAAAGACGTTTGATAAAATAACAAAAGGGAAGGATGAGACTGGAGAGGATAGGGGGACTAAGAAGGAATGGGGACCGAACGGACGAATAGGACAAAAAGAAGAGAAGATTGAGGTGGAAGAAAAAATAAAGAAAGGAGGTTCATATCGGTGAGATAAGAAAATTTCGCAATATCCATCATTAACGAGAAGGAATGGATGGCGGAAGGGAGAGGGGCTTGTGTGTCAACATCTAAATATTCCACCGGTCACCCTAAATGCTTCATCATGGTTGAGGACATTTTTTTGATACTATAACTAACTATCAACTATATTATAACCCTGAATCAAAATCAGTTATTTTTTGAAGGCGTAGATTCCTTTTTTCTTACGCAATTCATATTGGTTTTAATACTGCTTGATACCTATATAATAAATATTTTGTAAAGAAACTTTTTTATATGTTTCATGATTTTCCCACGAATATTATTGTTATTTCTCTAAGTAAATAAAAAACCTAACTTATTCTTTGTGTATTTTGATAGGAAGTTTTTGTAATTACCAGGCTTAATGTAAGGTATTGGAACTCAAATCTTTTCCTAATAAAAGATAATAATAATAATTTCTGGTCTGGTATGAATTCACCTCCGGCCACAAGATTACTGGAACTCATGCTGACTTATAGGGTATCATTTCTGTATCATGCAGATGTAATTTGCCTATCCTATTCAAAAAATTTAAACTGAGTCTCCTTAATCAATACGACTATTACGAGATACAACTCGGACCTCTCCTACCGTAGTACTATGGGGTTTATAATCCATCTTTCACATCATCGCTAAAAAGATTTCTTACCAATTTATTCAAGAGATTTAATCTGTAATTTACCCTTCTAACCTTGAGTGATCCTGAACCTAGTTCCATATACACAATCTAACGAACGCATATCGTACACACGGAAGTGCCTATCGTCATCCAAGTCCTAATACAGGATGGGGCAACATAACAGCACTTACGAAGGATAGCCAAATCTAGCTATCACACAGTCCTGAAGATTATAGCTGGAACGCTCCGAAACTGCTTACAAACCGTGAACAACAAATGTGGCGAAACCCCACTTTTATCATATGTCCACTATTGAGGCCTCCCGCGTGGTGCAACCGGTTGATAATGACCAGGGGACCCGTACAAGGGTTCGGACTAGAAAGCTCACGAGAAAGTACCCTTTTAATAACCTGCTAGCGAGAACATGGACAAAGATAATCACCACTGACCTTGAATAACTTAAATTAATGGACCACTAGTTAATTCACGCTGGCATGCCCACTTGGATGTGGCAGAATCAAATATTGAAGAAAAGTACCTTGAGGGTTATAAAATATTTCTATGGACCATTATATTCGGCCTGTAAACTCCTTAAGGATGTGGCTGTTAACAGGCATAGAATTGTCCAAATTGCCTCTTCCTTCAGCTCTTAAAAGGTTTTAATGTTTAATCTAGTTAAAAATGACCGATCGCAATTATTTTAAATCAAAAAATAACAACACTGACCCACGAAGAATACTGAAAGTTTTTTTGATAAAATTGCCTATTTTCACAATAAGCACTTTTAACTTTTTCTTGCCAGTGATTATATTCCTTCAGTTCGCTCAGGTGGGCCACTTAGTGGCCGAAATACGCGTATCCATAGCAAACACTCGTGTATTCCTGTTTGTTGTTATCTAATGATGTTTCTAAACTTGAGTAATGTTTTCCCAGTAGTTGGACCTTCTTTGAATATGTGAGCGAGTGTTTTCTTGAGTGCTTGTGAGTGTGTCAGCTCTGTGGTTGTCCCTGGCGTGGAGTGTATTCCCGTAAGAAGTCACGGATAGTGTATACTTATGTGTTCATAAGCCCAGGTATCCTCAACGGATTCCATTTAACCTAGTGAAGGATCCCATTTAGGTTGATTGTGTGTGTCTGTAGTTGGTCACAGGCGAGGAAGTAACATCCTGGCAAACTGCTACAGAAGAGTGTTCTGGTTGAGAGGTTGTGGTTGGTGATTGTCGTGGAATTTCTTTTCCCCCAAACCATCACAACCAATTTAGTTGTCTTTGTGGGACGAGTGGTGCTAACTTATTACGGCTTTAGGTGTTTTCCTTTAATTTGTTTTGTTATGAGGACGTAAAGTTCAAGTTATCTACACTTATTAATAGTGGTCAAAATTCCAAAAAATACTTGAAACTGAAGTATCTTCAAAGTTATGGATGGTTGGGTTTCACTGGGTGCCAAAGTTATTCCAGCAGTCAAAAACGATCCCTATTGTGACTTCCGTTTTAAATTACCATACCTCAAGAATTTTCTCCAATCACCTGTATAATTTATCTTGCACTGACTATGAGCCCTATTGTTGGCTTGGTGGTTATTTTACCCATATATATTTAATTAATTTGAATGGCTGCATTCCTGATGCCTAAGAGTTAAAAAATTCCTTCGGATAATTTATAATTACATTTCCATTACCAATGTCAATAGTTTCTAAACTTTCTTGTACTCTGTTCCCTCCATTTATCTTTAAATTATTTGCAACAAAGAAATTCGAGAAATAACTAACGAAAGAGTAAAAAAGTCAAAATACAGACGAGGAAATACACACCAAATTTGCTTCTTATTTTATTTTAAAGGAAACGTTTGCATCCATTATTATATATGAACTTATAATAATAAAAGATGACGAACCATTTCTTATGAATAGACGAAATAATATATATATATATATATTTATATATTTATATATATATATATATATATATATATATATTTATATATTTATAGTACAATACACAGTAACACATAATATAGAAACACAAAAAAAGAGAACACTCACACGTATTTTCTTGATATTTCGACGGAAACAATCCGTCTTCCTCTGAAGATATGGAAGTAAATCATTACTTCTATATCTTCAGAGGAAGACGGATTGTTTCCGTCGAAATATCAAGAAAATACGTGTGAGTGTTCTCTTTTTTTGTGTTTCTATATTATGTGTTACTGTGTATTGTACTATTCGGCACTTCCGTGTTACTTCTATGAAAGTTTATATATTTATATATATATATATATGTATAAACAAACGCATAAACGACAGCAAATTTAAATAAATAGTCACATGTTACAATGTTTGTGAAAATTCTGACTCTGAATTTAGGTCAAACCCTTAATAAAGGGTAAAATACAAAAACACGGAATAACCACGAAACCAAATCATAAATTAGAAAAATATGCTATATATAATGATAGATAACTAATGTGTTTGCATTGATAGGTTACTGAATTAAAATGGCAAATATTAATTATCGCGATAAAAAAAGATAATTAATGATTAACGAGCGACGATTGAAATTTCATATCATTTATTTTTCATGGCCATTTATTTATAATTCTAAAACAGTAATTTTCAATAAAAGGAGAAATATCAATATTCCGTTAAAACGCTATAAAGGTCACTTTCAGCGAACCTGTCAAAACCAAAATGCCAATGAATATTATTAATGGATTCTGTGGGGTACTAGGATAAGCGTTGATACTTTTGGGACACTTTCTTTCCTCATTCTTGTACCCATAGTAATCGTATTTATTAGGCAAGGCGACCGACAGCTGAGGTCATTTGTGCCATTAGGGATGGACGGGAATGGAGGAAGGACGGAGAAAAACCAGGCGTTGGCATTAGTCGACTCTTAACGAAGGTGGACACAGCTCAGCGTCTCAATCGACGGACGACGATCTTAAGCGCTCTTTGTGTGGCACCAAATTAGAGATTGGGATACCTCTGAAAAAAATCTGCCACCTCCAAGGTTTGAACCCTAGCTCTCTCAGTGTATTCCCCAGCACATAATACACCGTATCTTCCCGATACCCTCATTTCAAAAGTCTCCACTCTGCGCTCATCTTTTTTTGTCGACCGTTTCCGTACCGTACAAAACTATGCTCCATATAAGGTTTAACTAATTTTTTCACAACATCCTTACTCAAAGTTCCTCTCATCAATTTCTCCTCTAGCGGAAGATTTACGCCATGTAATTATTTTTCTTATTTCTCCGCTTTCTTAACCGTTTTATCCAGAATACTTCTAGGAAATGTAAAACGTTCCACCTTCGCTAGTGAATCACCGCCTACTTAATATCTAACTCAGTTTTTCTCTCTAGAAAGCTGCATACACTGTGTTTGGTTTAGATTTACTCTCATCCCACACCTATTACATTGACTTACCAATGCGCTTAGCATTTGTTGCAATTCCTTTACTGACTTACAAACTAAAGGTTGATAACTTGCAAATATGATTTTGTGAATGACCCTTCTAAAAATTAAAAAATAAATATTTTCGAGAGCAGATTACTAGGAACATGAGTGTTGGAGACTATTCATGGCAAAAAATTATCAGAGGTGTGTGCACACATTGTGATAAATAACTTAAAAGTCCATTCGAGAATTTGTAACTTTTTTGGTACGTCAAAGAGACAATCTACAATAATATACTAACAAAATTAGTCATCCAACCTGGGCCCCTTAATAAATGCTGGCAATAATTTCCCCAAGTCAGGACAGCGAAAGAGTTATCGTGGAATAATACCTTGCTACAAATTTTGACTTCACCTTGTACATGCTATATTACCTCATGAGGGCCTTGCCAGGGTTATGGTGAAGACGTAAATGCCCTTGAAGGAAGAACTCATTTTTACCATTATGGTAAATATGGTGGAAGACAAAATCCTTTTGAATAGGCATAACAGTTAACGAAAAAGATACCAAAACACGCATGGTGGAACAAACGACGCAGCATTAAAGAGGGTAAAGGCCTGGAGGGAGTGTTATTTCAACCAGACCAAGGAAAAATGATATGACTTTAGTAAAAAAAGCTACTGCTAGGGCTATCAGCGGAGTAAAGGAGTGCGGCGGAGTTATTTTTAAAAATCTGGAGGAAAAATCTTACTTCTAGTTAAATGACGCAAGGGAATTAATTATACGGGACTTTCAAGTAAAACTACTAAAGTACCAGCTTCCATGTCTCTGTTTTAATAGATGGAACCAATGAGCATTTAAGTAGAAAAATTGCCAACTTTGCCCTCTTATTTTGATACCCTTTTGAACTCTGTGAAAGCACCGGAAGGACTGAATTTCTAGAAACCACGAAACGAAAATCCGCATTCAGTACCTTTACCTCAGAGTCTCATGGAAATTAGAAAGGATTACCGAGAAACTCAAAAGTATTAAAGGCCCTGGGGGCAGATGGAGTAGTAGCTACAAGGGGTGGAAAACTTGGCTGATTTGCGATGGGTGGGTAAAAGTGGCAAACCTCAGTACTCACTAATTAGAAATGTGTCCTAATGCACAAGGTACACAAAACGTCAGGCCGCCCCAAACCAAAATATTACAGAGGTATTTCACTAGTACTTGCCTCGCATGGTGCCTTCCAAGGGGATGCCTAATACCTAGTTAAAGGTTGATAATTACATATACGAGTAGTTTTTAAGAAGGATTGATCCTGTTGAGGAACGGATCTTTGGTCTAAAAATCATTTTTAATTCTATTTGTTAGCTACTCGCAATTAGTAACTCTAGTACGAGGGTCATCCGGAAAGTAGTACCCGTTCGTGAAATAAAGACACAAAAGTAAATATTAACAAACATAAAAAATTTTATTTGAAAGAGGATGCTTTAAACTACTTCTCAACATAATCTCCAAGCAAATTAAGGCATTTGTCATAACGTGTGACAAGTTTCTGTATTCCTGCTGCATAGTCCTTCGCCGCCAGCTCATTGAGATACGCGAGGGACCCATCTTGCACAAATTTTTGCATAATGCAGATGGTGTTTAACAATTTCATGAACAATTGTTCGAGAAACATTGGGAAAATGCTCACAGATGTCATCAATTGTGACGCGCCGATCGTTCCTCACGAATTCGTCAACTGAGCTCACCAGTTGGTCTGTAATGACAGACGGTCTCTCCGAACGCTCATCGTCGTGTGTGTTCCCCCTCCCCATGTTGAAGTTGCGACACCACCGCCGAACAGACGACTCGTCCATTACATTGTCTCCATACACCTCCTTTAATTGGCGATGAATATCACATGGGCGAACGTTTCTTGCATTGAGGAATTTAATCACTGCCCTCACTTCACAACTGGCGGCGTTCTCAATTTTTTTAAACATTGTAAACAATCACAGAAACAACACAGGCAATGCTAGCGTCACGCAACTTGGCTCAGAGAAGGCAGACAAGCCACTGAAGCTATCTGACCTCGTCCAGCGGCTACTCGCGTCGTCAGCACTTCATGCGGCACGAACGGGTACTACTTTCCGGATGACCCTCGTATTTTCATAACAATTTTAGGTTTAACTTTGTGGAATTCCTTCAAGATAAGGGTAAAAAAGAAACTTTACACTTCCACAATATATATATTATTTTTCACGACCATGGTTTCGATGTTGCCAATCATCACCTGACGATGATGCGCGGCATCTAAACCATGGTCGTGAAATATTAAATCTTTATCGTAAAAGTGTAAAGTTTCTTTTATACCCTCATCTAGTATTTTCGTAATACGGATTCAAAAATAAATGACTCGGTTGATTGACAGACTACACCTTGAAAGCATGTCTAGCGTCTCCAGCGTTTTGAAAGAATTCGACATAGATGAAAAAAATTGAGAGCAATGATCTATTTAGCCCAAATAGAGAGTCTAAAAAGTTTAATTTTATAGAAGTATTTTAAAGATATTGATATCAAGACGGGAGGGAGTCAGACGGGAAGATGAATTGTCTCCGATGTTCCTTAACATATTCCTGGAAAAATAATGAAAAGATGGAAGAAAGCGTTAAAAGAAGAAATAATATAAGGAATCCTTGCGGGTCCAAAGGAATTAGGACCTAAATGCGGAGTGTCTAGTGTCCATGGATGATTTAGAATTGTTATCGGAAAACAAAAAAAAGCTAAAATTATGCTTGGAAAACTACCGAAAATTTTTGAAAAAACAGAACTCAGGAGTTTCTACGAAGGACATAGTACATGGAATATAAACACGAAGAAAGTTATGGAATAAGTGATTTGAAAAAATTAAGATAAGAGATAAACACAAATATCTTGTGGAATAAATCCAACAAAGCGAGCTTAATAACAAAAACCGTAAATAAAGGATGAGCCAAAAAGATGGAATAAGCGTAAAAGTTAGTACGGAATAGATGTAAGGAGATAGCGATCTTTGACGACGCCAAGATAAAACATAACATCACCATTGCTAATAGCCCTTATAGTTCAGAATATATAATACCGAAGTAGAAAGAAGAAATTGAAGGATTGGAGAATAACAAGGGAAAAATTTTAGGAAGACCTCGGTTCGGAAAAGTGAGAGGATAGTACATGGAGGAAGTGGGAAAATGAAAATCTTTAAAAACAAATTTGGAAGATTACAGGCATGAAAGGCTAAAAAATACAAGTTCTTGTGCAAAGGAGTGATTGCAGATTTACAAGGAAATAATGCAGCTATATTTCCAAATTAAAAGCTTCAACAAATGGATGGGGCAAACCAAAAAGATATGGATGAATTTACAATCAAACCTTTAAATATAACTGGAACAAAAAGGTTTTTCGAAGGAAGGTTGAGGTTCAGGGTTTTTATGACGAACAAAGTGGAAAGGTCAACAACACCTCGTCAAAAAAAGGACGAGAAATAACACAGCGAAAATAACGAAGGCGTTTTGATAGGAGAAAAGACAAATTAAAAAGACAACTAATTGTTTCCCAGAGTCCACAGTAGGCCAATTTTTAATTAAAAATTATAATTATGACATTTATTTACCCTCCGTTTACAGCATAATATTATATAAAATATAATTCCATGATAATCGTTCGATATGTTACTAATAGTTGTGACCTATATTTAATAATCGATTTTCAAAGTTTTAACCTGATCAAAGTTCGTCCTTTTTTTAAATCATAAACTTTAATATGAAGAGTATCTTTGTCCTCAAGCTACTAGCCATATACACATGCATGTACATGGATATGGGTGGTGGTTTTAACTCAGTAATCAACATATTTTCGATTACTTACTTGTGTAATTTTTCAAGCAGTGCTATATTTTTACTACCCACCCACAGACTGTCCACTTTTTCGAACGACAAATTAAACTTGGTCACACCCCAACGGATTCCCATACTCATGACCATGGTCTATTTCCTACTAGAGTCTCACCGAAATATGAATGTAAACTAACGCTTCCACTTTTTCAAGCCCTTCACATATCACCACAGCTTTCCAAAACCGATTACTTACTATAAAAATTCTAAAATAATATACGTTAACGGGCATTTTACAGTACCCAAAGCCATGTAACACACCAAAAACCACATCATAACTGAGGTATGAAGGTTTGGCTCTTTTTGGGGCACTCATCAAGTTATAAAATATAGTTATGAAAGAACACCGAGATACAAATAATTGATACAAAATTACCACCTAGATTCCTTTCACAAATACTTGCGATTCCTATAAAATCAAGTTTAAGCAACCAAAAATCAATTTAAACAAAACACAACTGTAATCCAACAAGTTACGAGCTTCTACCAAACAAAAGAATTTATTCAAAGGATGTTAATATCCGCTCACCTTCTGCCAAACACCACGATGGCGGTTCGCAGAGTATATGTAACGAAGTTCTTATCTCCTTAGTCAACTGCAGGATGCATGCTTGTACAACTATTGAGATCATGGGCTTAGAAATAACCTAATATAACATAATAACTATATAAATAAAATCAGGAAAATTTCATGTACGGTGCAAGGAAGCCTTTCACCACTATTTCTGTGATATAAGATATGCCTTACGTATATATTGACCTATGTTTCAAAGGTAAGTTAACATATTTCATCTTGAATACTTACAATTAGAGCAAGCTAGATTATCAGTCTGTCAAGTCACGCATGACTAAAATTGCTTATTTTTAATTGACGATTGTAAAAATTAAATATTAAAAAACCTGACTTAGATTTTCACAAATCAGACAGGGTTAAACTTTACACAAACAGAATGGATTCTTAATACAAATGGCTAAATTTATAACCGAAACCTGCGAGCACTATAATTAAAAGAAAACAAATTATAACATAAAACTGAGTTGTTTTAGATTTTTTTGATTCCTTCATATCATATCCTCATAATATAAGAAGCAACTGTAATTTTTGTTCGTAGCTGCGGGAAGTAAATTGAAATCGCATAAATATTTATTACCGTCGGTTATTTCAGGTAGGACTTCTAATTGTTATAAATATTATATTTCAATACTTAAATTAGTAGAAATCCAGTAAAACGTTACACCCAGTTAGTGAACTCTCCGGGTAATTTCAAGTTGCGAGACCGACGTCGTCGCTTACTCCTCAATTTAGGTTGGATTTTAAGCACTGAAGGACCTTGGTCGCAACTCGTCTCTGGAACAAAATGTTGATTACTCTAGAAAGAGGTCTGCGTCAGAGAAAGAGAGATGACTTCTGAGGGAAGTAAAGTAAGAGGACCGTTTTTGCAAGAAGGAAAAAGGAAAAAATCCACATGCCAAGCCGTTCCGCTCTTCGACGCCTGTTTTTTCTTCCCACAGACCCCCGAATGGTATGGGAAATGAGTGAAGGACTGAGGCGGAGGATCGAGCCGAGTTGGGAGGAGCCAAGGGCCTGGCCCGAGATGCTGGCCGGCGGTCAGAGAAAGCTGGGAAGAAAGCGGGAGGAAAGAAAGGAGGAGAGAAGAAAGGGTGCGCACACACCCGGTGGGGTTTGGGGAAGCGCGGGGGAGAGGGAACGGTGCGGACTTGGGGCGTGAGGGGGAGAAAGGAGATCCTTTAAGGGTCTCACCTTGGGCATAAAGAACAGGAGTGGGCGGAAGAAGTGTCCCTTGGTGCCCCTCGGCATATTCCCCTCTCTCTCTGGCTACTACTACGTGGATATCATCCCCAGTCTCCGCTTGCCTCCCCAGCCTCCGGTCTCCAGTTCCCGAGCGACCTCACCCCGCCCACCTCCATCCACCCGCCTCCTTTCCCACCCCTTGACAATACTCCACGTCGAGTAGCCTGCAGTCCGAGAGAGGTAATTGAATCGGAGAGGTTTCCCAGTCCGCTGACGATGACAACGATAGGGCTGGGGATCCAGGGGGACGGGACCGGAGGATGGGAGAGTGTCGTGTCTTTATGAGGATGACGGGATGGGGGGCTCGGCTGGGGTTAGGTGGGGTGCGTGAGACCCCCAGGGGGGGGGGGGGCGACCGAGAGAAGGGAAGCCTGTTCCCTCTTCCCTTTCTCTCCTTCCATCTTCCTTCCCCCTTTCCTTCCTTCCTCCCGAAGACTTGCGCCCGGGAACTATATCGATTACTAACCGACAAGACTCCCTATCCGCTTGCTCCACTCCCACTATCCCCCTTGAGCACCCCTCTCACGCTCCCAGCCCTCACTTGTTTTCTCACTCCACCCGTCCGTTGGATCCTTTTATATCCTCCTATTCACTCTTCCCTTAATTTCCACGACCATTCCAAATATGCAAGCGGACGAATTTGAGCATTTTCCTCTTCCATTGACTCAATTTTGACCGGATGCGTCACCTAATTATTTCTGAAATAATAGGTTCAGTTTGTTTCCACTTCTGGATGTATAAAAAATATGGCAAACATACTCTACACATACTATTTTCTCGATTTTATCCTGTGTTCTGTGAATCATTTTTTAAACTCGAAGTTCATTCCCCTCTGTGAGCATCGGATCTTCCTCAGTTCCTACCGACGAACGAAAAAGTGGAAAAAGGAAATAGGTCTAGTGCTAGCAAATTCGAAATGGGCGGGAAATTGCGATAAAAATATTTAGAGTGAGAACTTTAATATCTAAAAAAGACCTTCAGTCAAAGAATGTAAAATATATTTGGCAAAAGGTGTACTTTAAAATAATGTACACTCTAGGGAATGGATGGGGTTGAAAATCACCAGAAAAATACGTGTAAGAGAAGAACACCGGAAGTAGAACAATTAAGTAATGGGAGAATATAGCTAAAGAGGTTCTCAAGCCGCAGAATATTACGTCTGAAGAAGAGAAATTAATCCCTGGGAAAAATTTATGACTGTGCCAGAGTCGAAAAATAATCCAAGGATATGGCAGCATGGAAGAAATTGGGAAAAGAGAGTGCAGAGGTTCCCTTACATGGCCAAATATCAAGCTTTCTGATTAAGTCGACCCCGTGAGAGAACGGTATGTTACATCGTAGGACCTTTGCGCAATTACTTACCTTTAATTATAGGGTTAATAATCTTGAGTGGACTCTGTTTTAAGAATGAATGGTAGAATTTCTTGACTCTTGAATCTTTCTTGATTTAGACTTCCTTTAACGTTAAATTGTGGAATCGGACGTAATCAGAAAAATGTATACGAGAGTGTAATACATAATATTTTCTTCGGCAAGACTACAATATCGAAAAGAAACACGCTACTTAGGAAAATCGATGGGATTGATTTGAAGTTTTTTTTTCAAAACGCGTCCATCAAATCATGAGGAATCACCCCAATACTCGACTTTTCATGGCTATGGCCGAAAGAAGAAAAGGATTTGAAATAGGCATTTGATATTATATGTATACCTACTCTACATTTAAATAAACACCCATCCATAAAGGTTTGCGGCAGGGAATGGAAACACCAAGTGGGAAGGGTTAGGAATAGGGGAGGGAAAGATTATTTGAAGGGTAAGGTAAATGGAATATACATTCAATAAAAATCAATGAAAAAACGTGCATCGTTGTGCAAACCCATATACATGCTAGCAAATATACTACTGACAGCTCCAAATTAGTGTCAATTTCAATGCCGAACTAGAAATAAAATAGAAGAAAATTCTATCAATCAGTGGGAACACTACTATCCCAAAAGAATGTAGGCTAAGTTTATAATATAAATAAAGTATCAAGTACCTAGTTTATATAAGACGTTAGATTAAGTTAGAGCAAAAGATATTTTAAGGAAATTGATATAGCTCAAATAGTTTCAATGAATTGTTGCGAAAAAAAATTGTGTTGCAGGTAACATATAGTGAACAAATTCAGCCCCGGATGCAGCAAAACTTTAGTTCTCATATTCTTCGCTGACGAAGGGTATTATCAAGACTAGACTAAAAAAGCAGATCAAACGTTCCATAATATGATAATTTGTGAACTAATATCTTTACCTGGATTTATTTTCCACGCACCAGAAACAACTCCAAGGTAACACTGAATAAATCTCCAGACACAATTTGTGATGGAAGGCACTCATTTGTATATTTCATCAGATAATTGAAAAAAATTAAAATTGCAATAGGTGAATACTCCTTAATACTCGTAACAGAAAGCGCAAGCAGATTCCCTAACACCCCATGCAAAACGACCGAGTGGCGTTTCTGGAGACATGAGGTAGATATATACACCCAAGACTACTCCTCTTACCAGAAAAATATATAATGCTTGAGAAATGAAGCAAACAACGGATAATAAATCATTTTCAAGCATTAAATTAATCATCTTATTCTGTATTATCTCCCATTGAAGGGTTTCATCTAGGTCAACTAAAAACTGTTTTCTCATTTTCCTGCTGCGTACCGTACGTTCACCGAAGGTAAGAGTTTCCTTCCCACTTCCAAAATTGAGTGGAACTGAATGAAAAATGCATGATTCTTATATTAGCATTCAAGAAAATTCGACCGACTTTTCATCAGTATCTATGCATGTATATGTGCGCATAGATATTTATACATGTATTTGATACTGAAGATTATGTTTTAATCAGCCCATGTAAACTTCCAAGGATAGAAGAGAGTTTTCAAAATATGTTTTTTACCTAACAAATTAATTCGTTTCAGTCCATTTTCACGTACTTTTGCTTCTTGCATTACAAACTAAATACGCCGAAATTAGGTTTGAGCGTCGTTTAGGGTTTTCCTTGAGTAATGGACAGGAGGTATTGTTTCCTAGAAGGACGTGGTAAAGGAATTTTAAGTAAAATAAAAGGAATTTCTGTGAGCATATGTCATGGTATGAGAAGGAGATTATGGAACATTGAAATGGCAGGGTTTCACTATCAGACGTCAGTGAGTGCAGACTGCAGTAGGCCGATATTATGACGCTGCGTTAACTAATACTACAATCGCGGTCAACGATTTCCATTCCATTGAGACAAGCGTGTCATGTCCACCGTAAAAATTAAATATTTGCTCCTCTATCTAGAAAATGAAAATTGAGGTCCCTCAAAAATATCCTCTATCATCCTCAAGAATATTAATTAGAAATTACGATATTAGATGCTTCCTAAGCCTACCTCTTTTATATTAACTCTTACCCCATGTACGTTGAGTCTGTAATTCCAATGTTATTATCAGTGTATAATTATAATCATTGCTTTTTGAGGGTCAGTTAGTAATTTTGCAAGCGGAACAGGAAAATAACTAATATATTCTCATGGATGGAATTTGATGAAACAAATGAAAATTATCTACGATGAAAAATCGGAAATTAAAATTACGAATTACTACCTTGAACAAAAAGTTCCCGGAATAACCACCGTGTGGCGCTCCCATCGTTCCGATTTGAGTTCTGTTTTTTTTGTTAAATTGGTACATCTGTTGTTGATATTCCCTTTAAATCTTAGTGTCATAACTTGACATTTGCAAAAGTTACGTAGCCAAGAGTACATCTATCTCTGGGTGTGTTGGCGATTTTTTACAATTGCAGAAATGGATTTAAATTTGCAACAACGAACTTGTATTAAATTTTGCGTAAAAAACGGATTTAGTGGCGCACGGACGTTGGAAATGTTGGAAAAGTGTTTCGGCAACGATTCTCTAAAAAAAACGGTCGTTTACCAGTGACACGAGCGGTTCAGAAGTGGTCGTGAGTCAATCGAAGATGATGAACGCAGTGGCAGACCATCGACATCGAAAGTCGGTGAAAAAATTGATAAAGTAAAAGAAATTTTGGTCAATAACCGCAAATTAACCATCAGAGAAATAGCGGAGGACTTGAACATTGCCTATGGATCCGCCCAAGACATTGTGGTTAATGATTTGGGTTTCCGTCGTGTAGCAGCAAAGTTGGTGCCAAAAGACCTCAATTTCATGCAAAAAAGAGACCGTGTTGACGTCGCAAAAGACATGATTTGCGAGGCTGAATCCGATCCCACATTCATCAAAAGGATCATTACTGGAGACGAGACGTGGGTTTATGAGTACGACACGCAATCCAGACATCAGGCAAGTGAATGGCGTTCACCAAATGAGCCGAGACCAAAAAAACCACGTCGTTTTCAGTCAAAAAAGAAGGCAATGCTGACGGTTTTCATGGATTACAACGGTGTAGTGCATCATGAATTTTTGCCAGACAGTAAACAAAGAGTATTATTTGGGCGTTATGAGACGTTTGCGTGAAGCAATTCGCCGAAAGAGACCAGAAATGTGGGCAGAAAACTCGTGGATTTTGCACCATGATAACGCACCGTCGCACAGTGCTATCATTATTCGTAATTTTTTGATGAAAAATGCAACAAATACCATCCAACAGCCACCGAATTCACCTGATTTGGCTCCCTGTGACTTCTTTCTGTTCAATCGAGTTAAAAAACCATTACGGGGAACGCGTTTTAGCAGCCGAGAGGAAGTAATGGAAAAATCGCAGGAAGCACTGATGGACATACCGAAAACCGACCGTAACTTTTGCAAATGTCAAGTTATGACACTAAGATTTAAAGGGAATATCAACAACAGATGTACCAATTTAACAAAAAAAACAGAACTCAAATCGGAACGATGGGAGCGCCACACGGTGGTTATTCCGGGAACTTTTTGATCAAGGTAGTATGTCATAAACCACCGGCCATTTATTTAATTATGATAGTTTAACAAAAATCCATTCATTACCTTAATCTGATTTTATAATTGCATGTTCTAATAGCTGTGTTGTATGTCAACCTAAGATATATCAATTATATTATTTCAAGAGAAATGACATTTTACCTAAAGGGATAGACTAACGATTACCTGCATTGTGTTCTTTATCTCACATAGAATGCTAAGACCGTCAACGGAGATGAAACATAAATAATAAAAAGAGATGGGCAAGAGGTAATCAAAATGGAAGCATGCAAATATTAAAATATTACACCTTTCTCCTCCAATACGCAATAACGACTTGCAGAACAGCGATTAACTTTTTAAGGTTACGTATTCAGCGTAGGTACGTGATGATGATTACGTCGGCCTGCTTTCAATGAAGACATTATTTTCTGTTAACATAACTTAAATTCAAATAGCATTATTTAGGTTTTCCAGCAACTTTAGTTGTATAGAGTAATTCTTTTTGAAAATATTTTGCGACAATTCTGCCAATGAGGTGCATTATCCTTCTGGGTCAGATAGATTTATTTCTTGGTTGTCATCAAATTTACTAAATGATTTACTAATTTAAACTGTAGGTCTTCACAAAACATTAATTTTCCATACGATACTGAAGTTTTGAAATGGTCAACTATTAGCAAAACTACGCTTGTGAAAGATATCATGTGAATATTCGTTTTAAGCATATTAATAAAAGAAGAAAAATGGTGACATCATAGAAAGAGTAACCCCATAGTGAAAATTTGTCCATCTGTGCGGGATAGGTGGCAACATTACACATTTGTGACCTAAATACTATGTTCTCTTTTAGGGGTTACGTGGCAGAAGAGACTCCATAGTCTCTATCTCGCCCCAAATAAAGACGTGTATTTATCTATCTGTTTTTATTTTTTATTCAATATCATCTTAACGTTAAATATACATTTCAGCACCAGGTGTTTTCAAAATGCTAAAATCATTTGATTTTATTGACTTACTGAGAAAAAATTATAAAATCAGTTATTTTTTTACAGGACACTTCAACTTTCCACACGGATTATAATAGAAAACTGAACCAGTGACACTCCTAAACCTATTCTCCATGACTTGAATTCTCTTTACAATTTCAAGCTCGCTTCATTATACACACAAGCAACGTGCAACGTACGAAGTCTCACTAAATGTTAAAAACTTGTGTTTCAACTTACTCTTAAATGATTTAAACCATCCAGCTAAAAAAATTGACGGGAGGTTTTTTTTACGGAGCCGTTAACATATTTCGTCCACAACTTCATCCGAGGGCTCCAATCAGTCGTGGTGCCGCTGCAGTGCCGGTCAACCCTCACAGCGGACGCAGTCCAGCCCCAGTCTTGCTCGTATTCCGAGCGAATTAAACAGACGCTCCTTTCCCGGCAATTGCACACGTACCCCCTACCCCCTCCGCCCAACCCTTCGCGCTCATTAGCGCGCAAAATCCCGCATGCGGGCTAGGAAAAGAGCCGCAGTAGCTGCAGTTGCACCGGATGTATTTGCCGGTATATGGAGACTGGAACAGAATAGGGATGCACGACGGGGTCACTCAAAAGAGCAGGGAGACTCGTGCCCAGCTTCACACCTCCCTATTCTCTTTGAAAGGGCTTGAATCCCTATATGTGCCACGCGTAATTATTTTTTTATATCTCGGAGCGAAATAATTGAGCTCTCCACGGCTTCCCAGTACCCATCACTAAGACAATGGCGAAAATACGAATTTTTTTTCGTAACGATGCTGGTGAACACCAGAGTATTGTATTTTAAGAAGGCATCAGAATCCGTTAGTACCTTTTCGTTACTACCATTTCCTATGCCAAAAAAAGTATCATCTCGACGAGCACGTTGAATAGGTATTTCGTAAAATATTATTCCGTATATTGCCGGAGACGAATGAAGAAAATACTATTATAAGATAAAATATGAGACGACCCAAAAGGACTATTTATTCTTGGTGAGGAAGAATACGTTCTATTGTTTTTAATGCCAACTAATATTATTTGCAATCCTCAGTAAAATATGAAGGTTGCCTCATTTTAGTAGTTGGTTAAAGGTGCAAACGGCCAGGATTTTTCTTGAGTGCTCTAATTGGGGAAAATATCTCCAATAGACAACGTGTAACTGGGTATTCTACTTCCCAGCCCCTCAAATAGGATTTTTACCGCCACTTATATAAGGTGATGAATCTACAATGTTCCAGGCCTTATTTTTTTTTATTTAACTTACAAAAAATTTTCAAGTGCATTAATTAGTTTAAAACTTTGAAAGCAAAGAGTGTGTGCATACCGTATAATTTGTTCACATGGTAGCCAGTATACGTATTAATCGCCTATTAAATAAAATCAAATCTGCACAGCACGCGCATGGCGCGAGTGTTAGGATATCAGCCACTCATGCATAAACATTCACTCAAGCATAAATATAAATAGATATTTGATCATACAAAAACACGCGTACGATTTACACGTACTATCTGCGCCTTGCCATAATGGGTATGTTCTTTAAAGTTTGATTCTTAAATTAAGAATTTAGGAGTGGATTCGTCCTATATGCTAACAATTCTCATCTACATCTACATCTACATAATACCCCGCAAGCCGCCGCAAGGGCGTGTGGCGGGGGGTGTCAGGTCACCAACCGTAAAAACGAAAAATACCACATGCAAAAAACAACACGGAAAATTACACCCCAGCAGCGCACACACTCATGCAAAACTCCCTCCATCCAATACTCATGCAAACACATACACCGCCAAACAACAAAAAACTGCACCCCAGGACACAGCACGAAAGCCATCCTAAAACACGCAAGCCAGGACACAACAAGCAAGAATGTGAAACATCACTACCACATGAAAATGCACCACAAAACACTCAACCCCCCAAAGAGAAAGTAAAAGGAAGGGAATTCGACCCAACGTTGCAGGTAGCAGGAATTTCCCCCCGCGGAGAGGGACGAGGGATTGAAAGGGAAACTTAAAAACAGATGAACAGAACACGAATGAGGTCATTCGGAAAGAATGGGTTATTATAACAAAACACATAAGGTTAGTGGAGGAGCATGCATTTAAGTAGAACTAATTATCTTTTAGACACTGAAGGGTGGCAAGTGGAATTTTTACTATCTATAATCCTACAGTTGCTATCCCGTATTGTCCGTGGGAAGAAGGAGTCCTTGAGTCGGCTAGTCCTGGCATCTATTTCCCGAATTTTATATGCATGATCCAAGCGACCAATGTATGTAGGAGTACGAATAATCTGCGAGACCTCGGTGCTGAAACATGCGGATCTGAATTTATTTAATAATTTCAGTCTTGCATTGAATCGTCTCTCTTCTAATGATTCCCACCCCAAATCCATGAGCATTTCGGTAACGCTTTGCGTTTTATCGTAGGAATTTTTTACAAAACGGGCTGCCCGGCGTTGAACCTTCTCAATTTCCCGAATGAGACCTTTTTCACTCGGGTCCCACACGCTGCATGCGTATTCTAAATGAGGCCTTACAAGAGCGTGGTAACAACGTTCCTTGACCTTTGAGTCACTTTTGCCGACAATGCGTCTAATGAATCCCAATTTTTTATTTGCTTGACCGCAGACTTTACGTATGTGAGTCCCCCAAGTTAAGTCTTTAGTGAATGTGACACCTAGGTATTTTACCGTATCAACTACTGCTAGGTCACCTCCAGCTAATTTGTAAGCAAATCCCGTTGATCTTTTAAAGAAATTTACCACTGAACATTTATTATAATTTAGAGTCAATCCCCAGTTAGAACACCATTTAGTAATGCAATCTAAATCCTGCGCTAGAATAAAACGATCCTCATCCCCAGATATCTCCCGATAGATCACCGTGTCATCCGCGAACATCCTAATTTTACTTTTCACTTCGCGGTTCAAATCGTTAACAAAAATCAAGAAAAGTAACGGCCCGATCACACTTCCCTGAGGTACCCCCGACGTGACTCGAACGCTGTCGGAACTAGCGCCATCAAGGACTACCCTCTGTTCCCGCTCCGAAAGAAAATCTTTAACCCAACTTATGGCGCCCTTGTTTATACCCGCGACCTTTAATTTATGAATGAGTTTACCATGTGGGACTTTATCAAATGCCTTTTGAAAATCTAAGAAGATGGCATCCACTTGCCTACCTCTCTCACCAGATACAAGTAAATCATGTGTAAATAATCCTAATTGGGTTTCGCAGGAGCGGGTTTTCCTGAATCCGTGTTGATTGTCACTTAAAAAGTTAATATTGTCAAGGTGTCTCATTATTGAACTGACAATTATGTGCTCTAAGATTTTACAACAGATAGAAGTGAGAGATATAGGTCTGTAATTACTGGGATCCTCCCTGTCACCACTTTTAAAAATAGGCGTTATTTGCGCGGTTTTCCAAATCTTAGGTACTTTGCACTCTGTGAGGGATTTGTTAAATATAAATTCAAGGTACGGGGCAATGTTTGGAGCTAAATGTTTTATCACCCTAGCTGGTATATTTTCGGGACCCGGGGATTTGTTGGGTTTAATCTCATTAAGTAATTTTAGAATTCCTTGTTGGTCCACTGTTATTTTTTCCATGGGTGGAGTATGTATTGTTTCTTGGAGATATGCGGTGGCAACATCATTCGAGAAAACGCTTTGGAAGAATGAATTTAAGATGTTAGCTTTAACCTCGCTGTCTGTATGAATTACATTGCTACAATCCCTTAAGCAAGCCACGGTTTGTTTACTCCCATTTACTTCCCTAACATATGACCAGAAAGCTTTGGGGTCAGTGTCCAAGTGCTCGCAAAGTACTTTGCGTTTAAATTCCAGTAAGGCGCTACGTAATTGTTTTTTGGTTTCAATTTTAGAGGATCTATATGTGTCCCATAATTGTGTATTCTCAGGAGATGATGTGTTCACGCCTGCCCTCTTTACCCTAGAGTGTAGCATTCTCTGCTTTCGAAGGGCTTTTCTAACGTCTTTATTGTACCACCTGGGGTCGCGATTTGCTTTAACGTATTTTATAGGTATGAAATCTACGATTCCTTTTTGCATGATATTGACAAATTCTGTCCAAGTTTCTTCCACGTTGACATGACTTAAGCGGGTTTTGAACTCGGGTAGTGAAGAGTTTAATTGATTGGCAAAAGATTCAAAGTCTGCTTTATGGTAATTATAAATTTTTCTTTTTGGTTTAACAATCTTTTTTATTGCTATGTCCAAATGGACATTAATTGCTTTATGGTCACTCAAGCCCTCATCAGTTGATACACTAATAATACGTTCCGGCGTGTTTGTAAGAAATAGATCCAATATGTTTTTTCCACGGGTGGGCATGCGTACTGCTTGATGAAGGGAGTTTCTTTGAACCAATTTTATCATGGAATTGCAAGATTCGCGATCGCGGGTCCCAGATTTAACGATATTGCTGTCCCAATCTATACCTGGGAGGTTAAAGTCGCCACCAATTATGTTTATGCTGTTATTATATTTACGTGTAAACTTGTGAATTTGATCGTTGAGGGTGTGAAGTGTTTTCAAATCTGAGTCTGGAGGTCTGTAGAAAGAGCATAAATTTATGTTGGGTTGATTGGTCCGTAGTAAGGTGCACCAAACACTTTCTATGTTATTATTCTCAAATGAAACTTGCCTGCTTTCAAAATGACTTTTAACTGCCACGAAAACCCCTCCTCCGGGTCTTGTATCTCTATCGTGTCGGTAAACTTTGAAATCTATTGGGAAAATTTCTTGGTCATTAATATCATTGCACAGCCAACTCTCTGTGCCTAATACTATATCAGCGGAATGAGTTTGGATTATGTGTTCTAGATCTGCTGATTTGTTCTTGAGGCTTCTGCAATTTATAACAAGTATAGTTAAATTATTTTGATGTTGAATAACGTCCTTATTTGTGCCTGACTGTAATTTAGGACGCCTTTGTGGGGAAGTGCGTGTCACATGTCTTTCTAAATCAATGCCAGTGTTGTCAATGACTTTTATATTTTTATTAATAATATTATACGCGCTATCCCCAGATGTTATTGACCCACTAAGTGACCTGCCCTCTATCCTAAACAATTACGTATCGTTTGAGGTAAGAGCGAGTGCTTTAATCTACGAGTAGTGGTGTAAAACAAGAATACAGTCTGAATGAAATCATATCTTTTAACATGATATCAATATACGCGTCCAATTCAACAGTATGCATTTTTGGCCCCCCTCAAGTCTCTACGATTTTGATCGTATTTTTATATGCGGTATACGTGTGATTGAGATGTCTTCCACACGTCCCGTGAGCCTTCCGGGGCCGTCCGGCCTTCCTCGCCTTCCTCCTCCCCTTAATTCAGAGAATAATCCGAGCACCCTACTTCCCAAACAATCTCCTTTCCTCCCCTAATATCCACTAAAACATCCTTTCCACCCACCCCTCTCTCCAGCTCACTCAAAAACAAATATTTATCTCCTTCCCTTCCCCCCAGACACTCGGCTGCTACTCACTCTTCCCTACCACCCCGTATATCTCTGCTTTCCTGTAACTCCATTCAACCGGAGTGTATTTCTCTCTCTCTCTCGCTTTCAACCACTCCGGGTATCTCACGCACACCCTCCCATCTCTCAACATCCCTCCTCTGGTCTCATATGCACAAGAAAGCAAACATTTGTACACGTGACATTCTTCTATTTTCCCATGTGTGTGAAAAACTATGCCAAACCTTGCCGACTTTTCTAATTTGTATTTGAGGGAAGTTGAAAATTTAGCTAGGGGTAGCTAGATAAGTTTTCAAGTTTTTTTACAAATCTTTTTCGCACCCATATTTTCTCCTGCTCTGAGGGAAAAAATGAGGAGTTAATTTCAGTACCGACTTCCTATTCCAAAAATGTTTTCCTTATTTGAGGTTATCTTAACTTACCAAGAAACTGAACGCACAGATGGTGACTTTTTACCAATATCATAAAACGGATATCACCAAAATATCAATGAAAAATCATGGTCAGAACCACGCGATACGAAAACAAGTGAATATAACACACAGTAATGGCGCGAGAATTGTCCTAATGACTCGAAATCTCTAAATATTTGGAAACGAAAAATAAAAACATATTTACAATATTAATGGATACATTTATTCCTTACTAAATATGTAAAAGCATGTTTTTTTATTCCTGCTCCTTTTTCAAATAGTTTCGCCACATATTCACTAAAAGCGGAATTCGATTGCAATGGGTTAAATCAATTTTATGGTTCTTTAGAATGAAAAATTTCTAGACAATGGATAACATCCAAAACTATTTAAAAACCATGCGTAATTCATTTCAATTGTGACAGAGTAGCTTGCAGAAAAGTCAGAGAGACGTGGGCGTCAAACGAGTTTTTCCGTAAGAATTTCAGTTTCATTTCATTATTTCGGTAGATACAACCATGACAAATTTGTAAAAGGGGGTCTTTGATTTAAAAAGATAATTATATTATATAAACTTGACTATTTGATTTAAAAAGATAATCATGGTTGTATAATATCTATATTTTTTCTTTTCCAGCATTTTTGGGTTTCCGCCATAAATTTCAGGAATTTGATGGAAGCCACTGGGGAGGAGTCAAAATGAGGTGAAATGTTTGCAGAAACACAGGATTTCCCTTCAGCCTTGCATTTTGATTATACAGAGTTAATCTCTCAAAGTCACTCACTCCTAGCAAACATCAACGCTGAAAAAAATACATACTACCAATGAAAATTACGACTCTTAATTATTAACGTATATTGACACAAGGCTGTCAAGTTGTGTAGGAGTCCAAGGTGCATATTTTTGAAAGAATTCTTCCAATTATTGTATATATGTCGAGATTTTTTTCTGGTAATAATAGATATAATAATGAAGATATGTAATTATATTTCATAAAAAAGATATTGCATTCCAAAGAGAAGGACGACTTACAGCAGCTAAAGTGGCATTAAAATATTCCATTCCTAAATTAAAGGTTTCACTTTGAAATATTCAAAATAAATTACATTGTAAACATTTAGGTCCACCTTGAACTTAGAACTCGCAAATTCGGTTTATAATAAAAACCATTTCCATTAAAAATAGATTATTATAATTGTTAAGAAATCTACCGGTTAAGGAAGGTTTTCGATGGACACTACTACCAAATAAATATTTTGTGATTACTAACAAAACAGAATCCAGCACCTAACTCTACTTCAAGTCCTTCTTCATCTCTGTGTTGTTTCTTCCTCCCGTCCAACATCCCAATCCTGTTCCTGCCCTTTCCTCGTTTGCCTAACATTCTCCCATCTATTACAGTTTTCAGCATCCCACTGCCGCGGCTTTCTTCCATTTATCCTACCTCAACAGGATTTCTCCCTACGAACCCCTCTCCTCGTCCACCATGCCAAGTACTTCCTCATTTTTTCCTTTTGTTCCATTTCACCCTCTCCATCCTTTTCCACACCCACATTTCAAAAGCCTCCAATCTAATTCTATCATCCTGCTTCAGTGACCACGTTTCCATGCCGTTCATAGCTACGCTCCATATCAAAGTTTTGACGACTATTTCTTAAACTCCGTTTCACGTTTTATTTCCTAACCCGCCACTTTGTCTCATCTTTTTGAATGGGACGCTACACTTCATGAGCACTGAAGTGTGGTCAGAGTCAGCATCCGCTCCCGGGATGCATTGAATATTGATCACACCGTTCCTAAACCTTTGCCTAACCAGAGTATAATCTAAATGATACCTTTCTGAGTCACCTGGCATTTTCCTGGTATACCTCCACCTATTGTGATGACTAACCCTAGTCTCCTACAGAACTCAATTGCTTTCTCCGCGCGGCCATCCGTCGTACCTAAACCGTAGTCCCCCACCTCAATACCATCTTTTCCTTCTCCTACCGTCACATTAAGATCCCCCATCACCACCAAATGTTTCCCTGCAGGAGCACACGCGATTATGTCAACTAACTAACCATATGCCTTATCGACATCTTCCTCCTTATGGTTTCTCGGTGGTATGTATATCTGAAAAATGGTCAAGTTCGTCGGTTCTGCTTTTATGTTGACTAGCAATATTCTATTACTTGTTGTATGTTGACTACCCTTCTTCCTACCTATGTATTCAGTATTATGGCGACGCCTCGTTGGCTCTCGTCCCCGCCGATGTATGCAACTCCATCACTATGACCTAACATTCCCGGTTCCTATTCTAATTTATTTGGTCTTCTCCTTATGCGTCTTATGTCTAGCTGCTGTCGGCTTTCCTTTGCAAGGGTGTATCCAGATGACGACCGCAGAAGCCTTGTCTCCCCTGCTGCTGGGCACGACACACGGCCGATTGGGCCGAGTTCCGTAGTTGCCAGGACTCTATAGTCCATAATTATGCTCTTGGGAATGATAATTGAGGTGTTTTTACGATGCCTTCCTCAGTAGTGTTTTTAACGTGACACCGTCACTTAATGGCCGCCCCACTGGGGTAAGACGCTGCGTGGATAACCTGTCGTCTGTTTCCTAACCTTCGACCTACCTGAAATGGGTAACCCTACCAGGAGCAACTTTCATTGCTCCCGCCAGCACAGCTCTAGGGGTCATTGGAACGCACTAGCCCTGGCACCACGTCAAGATTGTAGTTTATGGGAGGGTAAAAATAGATAATTCATAATATTAACCATCTGTTTCCACCTTCTATATTCTAAAACGTCAATTCATCCGGCACATTAAGTCATTCGATATTGTACCATCTATTATACATTTCAAAATTTCATTGTATTTAAATATCTCAATCACTTTTTGAGGATTTTTCCTAAATTCTCCCAAAAAGCTTCTCTGGACCTATACCGAGTTTAGCATTTCTTTATTTCTCTCTTGTCAAGCGATTGTATATTTCATGAGAGATATTTTATCTATTTCGAAAGTAAGTATTGGAAGATCAAAAAAAACGGGGCGCAAATATGGTTTCAAGAACATTATATTTCCTTATATAATACAGGAAAATGTCTTTACCGCCATTCAGAACTACCTTATTCGAGGAAATATTTATCAACTTATTTCTAAAACCATCCTGTGATAGCCGTGCCACCTTTCGCCTTCGATCCTACAAAACTTATTTATTTAGAGAACCCTAACTGTTTAGTAATAATGAAGATGTTTCGAGATTACAATAAATGTTAAATTTACTAATTTCTTCTTCGTATTGGCTTACCATGAGGAAAATTGACCATAAGGTCCCTGATTAAGTTTCAAAATGGTAGATGTACGGGATATTTAAAAAAGCGTTTACTAATATTGCCATTGATTATATATATGCCTAATATTAGTTATTACTAATATAAACATTGATTCTTTTATTAAAAATATAAATATTTAGTAAGCATGTAAGATTACTTGAAAATTTAATAGACTTTATAAACTTTAAAAATGCTATTATCTGTGCATTGATTACGTAAACTTCCAGTACTTATGGCAAAAAGCAAAGAAGTATTTAAGCGCCAGTTAGCAATATAAAAATGTCTTATTCTTACAATAACATAATCGCATACTATGGTCATTATTCACCTCTTTGCTCTGAATAGAGCTATTGCTTCTCTTTGTCTTGTCTCATAATGTATCTTTTCTCAATTTCCTTCAGTAATAATTGAAGGTTTAACCAAAAAGGGAATGTAGCTTCTATAACTTTTGGAAAATTTAGGCTCGGGAGAAAAGAGTATGTGTGATAATACTTGAAGACGATACAATTGGAGGAATTTAATTATTCATGCATATTTCTATATGTCAGTTCATAAGCCAATACCCGCAATCACAAGTCAATGTCTACATGACTTCTCTACATTTTCGTTATGCCTATAAGGTAGCATTTTGACTCCCAACAATATTTATTCTTCATGGAAGTCTTTTGTAACCGTGTGGTTGACATTAATTAACATGGTTTTGAAAAGTTTCACATTACGTCAGCAAAATTCATGTTTTAGGTAGACAGCTTTGACAGTGTTAGAAATCAATTGAAAATCACATGCACACAAACTTGTAATCTGAAAACCTATAATTTTGAGGGATGTAGGAAGGAAAGCCAGTTTTACCCATCCTTGCTAAAACGTAATTTAAAGGGAAGACCAAAGCACGAAATTACAGGTAGGTGCACACAATCCACACTTTTTAAAATAATACAAGGCTTTTCAACCCAAAGCTCATGGTTCAGTTAGTAATACTAATCAACCGAAAAAAAGTCATGTGGTTAAATAAGATTAATCCTGAAACCAACCACTCAAATTTCTCTGGATCTTTAATTGCCACATTGAGCACCCATATCTTCATGGACTGAAAATATCTCAGTATGATATTGTTTTCTTTTAAAATTCCTATTTTTATTATTATTTTACATTTCCAAGAGAAATATGATTTTTAATTTAAAAGCAGAACTATTATATAAAACTTCAAAAAAGCCACCCAATTACCTTAAAGTTATTTTAGCTGAGCACCGAGGAATTTTTTTTGTATCGAAAGATAGGACGTAGTGTACATTAATAGAATATCAAGCATTTTATAAGAATTACAATGGCTTGAAAGATTTTTTCTGATTAAGTAGTACAGTTACCTTCAGTTGTACTGCTGCTACAAATAAATGTATTATTTTGGAGTGACTACTTTTTATTTATTTAACAGTAGGTAATTTTCTCATTTTTATAACTAAGTAATTAAAAAGAATTTGTCACTTACAAGGTAGGAACTATTAATTCTCTTGAACCGATTCGGTTAGCAATAACGAGTAGTGTGCAACGTACTAACCAGGTCAAATGTTTTCAAATTTATATCCAACTTTAGTTTTGCCAATTCATGATAACTGATTTCGAGAGCGTTATTTTACATTTTAAACATAAGGCTGTTAATTATCGTAATATTGCTAAAAAATCATCTCATTTCAGGCATTTTCCTAAGTTAATTTCAATTCATTTGCTATACAACAACGATAATTCAGCAAAGAAAGTAAAGAGAACAAAATTGAAACATATTGAGGATATGGCTCGGGAAAATTAAAAAGGGAATCTTTTGATCAAATGATAGTGTCCCTGTGAGATGCCTCAAAGGTGAGTCAAATTTATACGAATAACCTTAGATTGTATCAAATTAAAGAATAATGCTATGGTTGAATTTGGATACCAATTACCTAATCCTGGTGCAGTAAAATGAAAACCAATGATTTACTATTCAAAGTACGAACTTGTGATAGAAAAAACTATTACTTCTTTCTCCTAGTTACAAAAACAAAACAAATTAACGATCTCGTTATTGCTAATGTCAGGATTTTTTAATCCTCGATGATTTTTAATGTTTTGGGCACCTAGTCACAAACACTAAGCTTTAAAAATTATACCATTAATGTTTTTTCTCTCGATGAAAAGAAATAATATAAGAGGCAAATTCAAAGTGAAATACCAAAGCAGATTACGGTTAACGATATCTTGGAAAATTGAAGGACTACATTAAGGCTCTCTAATTCTGTCCCATTTACGACTCGTTTCACATAATCCGTCATGTGACACGCTAATTTTGAGGTCACCGCTCTTTAATCAGGTGACACTTGTTCGTTTGGTGACCCGCTGCTCTCTAGCGAGCGGCAATTGGAGACTTCAGCCGAATCTCCATCACCGACCGAGTACAGAATGATGGGAAATGTCATAGAAGACTCACAAGGGCTCTCTTATTTCCAGTCTTTTCCCTGCTTGTAGAGGACAATGCGCCCGACGCTAGTAATACAGGGCATGGGCTACGGTCCACTGCACTGACAAGTGTGCAGCAAGTGGTGATCGTCGGAAATCCTTCCTCTTCCATCCTTGTGTTATACAAAGAAAGAAAGGAGCCTCATCCATAAGTGAAATACCTTCGGAGTTTCTATTGTCTATTCGAAATACACTGTCGTTTTCGTATTCTTTATTTGAAAATAAAACTGCACCATACTTTTGCCACAAATAATCAGCTATTAATAGCACGTCATACCAAAACAAATGGGATAACTGGTTCTTACTGATGGATAACACATATTTGAAAGTTAAATACGTAGACACAGCCTTTATTCGGACCAAAGATTTTACTATATTTATAAAATCAATTCCAAGCCAGGAAATATACAATGAACAAAAAAAACTGTTCTGTTTACAGCTCTTTACCATACTACCTTGATCAAAAAGTTCCCGGAATTTATTCAGAAAATTAAAAATACAAGTTTATTCATCTAAATCTATATTGTCCCCTTCAAAGTAATCCCCATCGACTGCAACACACTTATGCCAGCGCTTGATCCAATCCTCGAAACATTTTTTATATTCGGTTTTCGGTATGTCCATCAGTGCTTCCTGCGATTTTTCCATTACTTCCTCTCGGCTGCTAAAACGCGTTCCCCGTAATGGTTTTTTAACTCGATTGAACAGGAAGAAGTCACAGGGAGCCAAATCAGGTGAATTCGGTGGCTGTTGGATGGTATTTGTTGCATTTTTCGTCAAAAAATTACGAATAATGATAGCACTGTGCGACAGTGCGTTATCATGGTGCAAAATCCACGAGTTTTCTGCCCACATTTCTGGTCTCTTTCGGCGAATTGCTTCACGCAAACGTCTCATAACGCCCAAATAATACTCTTTGTTTACTGTCTGGCCTTCTGGCAAAAATTCATGATGCACTACACCGTTGTAATCCATGAAAACCGTCAGCATTGCCTTCTTTTTTGACTGAAAACGACGTGGTTTTTTTGGTCTCGGCTCATTTGGTGAACGCCATTCACTTGCCTGATGTCTGGATTGCGTGTCGTACTCATAAACCCACGTCTCGTCTCCAGTAATGATCCTTTTGATGAATGTGGGATCGGATTCAGCCTCGCAAATCATGTCTTTTGCGACGTCAACACGGTCTCTTTTTTGCATGAAATTGAGGTCTTTTGGAACCAACTTTGCTGCTACACGACGGAAACCCAAATCATTAACCACAATGTCTTGGGCGGATCCATAGGCAATGTTCAAGTCCTCCGCTATTTCTCTGATGGTTAATTTGCGGTTATTGACCAACATTTCTTTTACTTTATCAATTTTTTCACCGACTTTCGATGTCGATGGTCTGCCACTGCGTTCATCATCTTCGATTGACTCACGACCACTTCTGAACCGCTCGTGCCACTGGTAAACGACCGTTTTTTTTAGAGAATCGTTGCCGAAACACTTTTACAACATTTCCAACGTCCGTGCGCCACTAAATCCGTTTTTTACGCAAAATTTAATACAAGTTCGTTGTTGCAAATTTAAATCCATTTCTGCAATTGTAAAAAATCGCCAACACACACAGAGATAGATGTACTCTTGGCTACGTAACTTTTGCAAATGTCAAGTTATGACACTAAGATTTAAAGGGAATATCAACAACAGATGTACCAATTTAACAAAAAAAACAGAACTCAAATCGGAACGATGGGAACGCCACACGGTGGTTATTCCGGGAACTTTTTGATCAAGGTAGTATTTTAAAGCAGTGCAGTGAACGTGGAACGTCTTTCCAGAAATTTGTACGGTGATTTGAAACATTTTATTGCGTATTACAGATAGACATCAGTGATTTATAACACCTATGAGGTCAGATGGCTAAATGAGGATCATTACTTGACCCAAAAAAATGTGGATGTGGAGGATTATCACATCTTTTCCGATGTATGTAAATGCGCAAGGTTACACGACGTCGGGCATGTTAAAAATTATCATCTCCCCGATCACGAGAGGGAATTCCGGCATGGGAAATTTTGTTTGCTCCCTGGATATGCCTCACGGGTATCTGGTTCACCATTATTGAATATGTTACAGAATAATATTACGTCATTTCAAAATATTTGTAATCCAGTGAAATAGATTATGCTCTTTTTAGATAGTGAAATGAGAAGTTTAAACTATAAAGTTGGACCTGGTAATCTACTTTCTCTTTTGAAACTGGAAAATACTTTTAAGTGACTGAACCCGGTAAAAATTTCAATGTACGTGATTGTTATAAAATATCGTTGACAATTTTTTAATATTGACTCCAAAAGAATTATTATAAACCATAGCTAGAAGGAAATATTGATAAATCTGTCTAAAGGCTATTAAGCGAAATTTCTCATTTCAAAACATATAAAAGAGCCGAAAGTAATAATTCCAGTGAACATGAGGTCGACGGTTTAGGCTTTTTTGAATAAAATGACTCTGAACAATCCATGGTTAAAATATAATTCGAATAATGAATACATTTAGATTAGAGAAATTCTTAATTCTTCACCTTCTATATCTCCTCTGGTCTCTCATAAACCCTACTCATTTCCCCGTACAAACATTCACGAAAGTGATCATCGTTTCTATATCATTAACTTAGTAGAATCAGCCATGACTTCAGGAACGTAACATTACTGCTCACTAGTCCAACATTGAAGAAAACGTATGAAAGTAGTTATACCCAAAGAGAACTGAAAACCTGAATTGCAGATTTATTTTTTTTCAACTTCATAACATTGACTTTTGATCAGATCTCCATCAAACAAAAAAAACGCTTGTCTTAGGGGAAGAATCTCTTTCTATGAATAACAGCCTTGTCAAACGTAGCAGTTTTCACTAGAGCTTTAGCTTTGCCAATAAAAAGAGACGTTTTAGGCATGATATGGTGGAATTTCACAATTAATAAAAAAATTGGCAATTATCCACGATATTATTTTGGGGAAAATTGCCAATTTTTAATTAATTTAGCTTTACTGTTAGAGCGATTGGCTGGTGAATAATCTTACGTTCAAGTGATACTAGTCATCCCCAGGTTCCATCAGCTATGTGATCGTCTGGGTCTCAGAAAAATCTGGGGGTGGACCATTTATTTCAATTTGATTATTTTGGAAAAATACCCTGTTTCCACTCACACACATTTTAGCAGACAATGAATAAAAAAAGAAAATAATTGAATTTGAAAATAACTTAATATATGGTTGCTGATTGATTCAATATAACTTCTTATAAGAATCGCCCCATACTAAACTAACTCCCACAGAACACTCTTCAACTAATCTATCATTTGGATAGTTTATTGGATCAAAATAAATGAACATTAGGCTTAGAATACCAAAACAAGACAAATAAATCCCATAAAAATGGGGGGAAAAATATGCATTAAATGTTCATTTTAAAGGGCATGGGAATTGATTCTCCAGATGCAAAAAGACATTGCCGGGGCTCTATATTTTAGTTATTTACTGACCAGTGCTTGAGTACCGATCGAATTAAATTTATTTTAAGACCAGAGGTATGATTAGAAAACACAATCTTGGGCTACGCCATTGGATTCTCAATTCTCCAGTCTTGTACAGGTGAACATATTTATAATTAAATTAGAATATAATGTTATGATCAAAACACCAGACCAAAAATCTCAATGTTAGTAGCTGTTGGAGGAGGATAAGTGAAAGATCAGAGTGTAGTCCGAAGAAAATGTAGGGGATAGGAATCTTCTTCAGGAATTAGATAATGCTTTACTGTAAGACGCTAGGATATCTTTGCATTAATCATTCCTTAAAGGAAAATCCGTAACTGGTGCTAAGTGCTCTCCTCAGTGAACTAATTGAAGTGGTGACGAAAACGTTTCTTAAAATACAGATAATTTCATGGGATGGAGGTCGCGCGTTTGGAATGGGAAGCGACTGAATTAACCACTTCATGTCCGATCCCACACTAACGACAAGTGCGAGTTTGATGAAAACACATGCAAACACCATCCACCTTATGCGCTGAATATGAACCCGAGAGTTTTGAATAGTCAGCAAGGTTATTACTAGCAAGGCTAACTAGGTCAGCTGTTAAATCATGGACGGCCCCCAGGAAACTTCGGGGTAACCGTAGTTCAAAACTCTAAGACCATTTCTCACACCGCTCGATCACGTAAGCCAGATCGCGATATTTTTTATCCAAATTCTTTTGAAATCCCTTTAAACAAAGTCCTATAACGCTAAAGAATTGAACCATGCTCCAAGCTCTGAGCAGACTTCTTTAAAGCGAGAATAGTGACTTCTGGGTTCAATTGTCGCTCAAACAGGAGAACGATATAATTTTTTTTCCAGGATCCCCTTTCTTCATTAGTCTCCTAACCCTCTTTTCTCCATCCTTGCAAGAGTGAGTGGGTATTGGACGAAAAAGTTCAACGCCTACCCTGTCGGGGACCTCCCCGAGAAGCCATTCCATTCATCCAGTTCCACTTTTCCGGCCTTTCCGCGCTGCTCCCAGGTCTGTAGAGTTTCGGGACTTTGGCGAAGACGGAGGGAGATGTAGAGAAAGAGAGAGAGAGAGGGAGGGAGAGTTATTTCCCTTTTATTGGAATACCTACTAGCGGCAGAAGCCTTTATAGTCACCAGGAGGAACTTCTCCATCCCGGCTTCAAGTTGGACCCAACCTCCATTGTGCGAGATTTTCAAATTGGTTTCCATAAAACTACACCCTATCATCATTCCTATTCCGTTTTCGGTTCAACTTCGCTCACAATGCTCGCGCGTTTAAAACTGCCTCAAAGTTATGAATCGGTGTCGTTTATTTCCCCCCGTGCCGGCGACGAAGAGTTCAGCGGCAAAGGAACAGGGGGGTGCCTAATCCTTATTTCGACTCCACTATCCTTCTTCCCCCCCCCTTCTCCTCCTCCCACCCCTCACTTGGCTTGACCGGCTAAAAACAGTCTTGCAGCTGGCATGGGAGGGAACGGTGGAAAGAAATGAGAGGCATTCAAGAGTACGCCTCCAGGATCACGTTTTTATCCTCGAGAGAACTTGAGAGACCGATTTTTTTATATATCGGAATAAAAAAGTTTTTCACCACGCCAAGATTTAATTTTTATCAACTTCAAGGCTTGCCAGCGATCTAAAATCTCGTGGTAGACATTTTTGCACTATTCAAAAAACTAGGACAAAAAGCGGTATTAGCCAAAATTTTGCCAGGGGATTTTTTCGTCGATTTATGTCACCCTTATCTCCGAGAATATTTACGTGAAGTATATAAAGAATGGAAGGTAATGTAGCATAAGACAAGGGCAACAGTAATTTGCGGGGATTAGGCTATTATATATTCCTTATCTGATTGATAAACTTAGGTACTGTTCGATTTATGCAATATGTTTCCATGCTTCGCCTCAAGAAACTTAGTCAGGAATTTATGTCGTCGGCTATGATCTCCTTCGGAGATTTAATATTTTTAACAGATAGCATCTATGGTAAAGCACCGAGCTTGTCATTTTTATTCCACTATTCGTGTATGAAGCTTAACTGTAATATTAAAAAGGTTTTTGCTTCAGACAACGAAAAAGTAACTAGAACTTTCACCCAGCCAAAATGTCCATTATGTTAATCGACTGCGGCTTTCAGAAGCTAAAATACAGGAGTACTCTCCCAATGTTAATGACCATATTCTAATGCCAATAAATTTCAAATTAAGTATGGGAATATTTTCAATTAGAACCCATATAGTTCCCCAGACTGTTCCTTATTCATTAATTGAATTCTACATTATTGTACATCTGTCAATAACCTTATAATATAACAGCGGCGATATTAAATCTTCATAAAAGTTTTTCTGTATTTGTTCAGCTAACACGATTCAAATTCACGCCTAATTTATAGAGAAAAATAGTTATTTGCCAGAGAAAATAACCTCATACAGCAATTAAAATGCTTATAAAATTAACCTAATGTTCATCATTTATAAAGGTTTAAAATATTTATTGTAAAATGTCATGAACATCACACAATACCGTATGATAATGAATTTAGTCCATCTTAAATCGTACAGAGTATTCCCTACCTCGCTACAGAAAAATAGGCATTCTGAAAAAGTTCAAGTGGATGTAATTCGAACGAAAGTACACGCTCCTTTGCATCCTTCGTCGCTCCAGACGTAATTACTATCGAGTGCGTTGGATAGTATCACTACCGTCCCATTTTCCCATTCGAGCGTCGTTTGGAGAGGTCTAAACAAAACAAAGTCGCTGAAAAACACCCATATTAACCATTTTAAAGTAACAGAGAAAATGTTAAGGAAAGCGGAGAACGCTCCTAGTTAAGAGAACATTACCCTCCATTCTCCAATGCGGGTCTAGATGGATGGAGTCCAAACAGATGAGTGGATGGAAGAATTTCCCACAGCAAGTGTATAAAGCAGTTGAAGGTTATCGGAGGGTGAGAGTGGATGATAGTATAAAGGGAAAAAACATCAAAAGATCAAGCGAAAACATATTCCCTTCGGAGAATAATGTCTGAGTATATGTATGTACGCGTGTAATTAGAAAAGTTCTCAAAATGGAATAGTCATAAACGACCTACCTCAGTGATATTTTTTTTATTTGTCAATGAAGTTTCCCTGTACACTAATACACTTGGTGCAACGATTTTGCAATGTCTTGATCCCATCTCGAAAATTATATTTCTTCAGACCTGCAAAATACTCATCTACTTCGGCTGTTAGTTCTTTGCTTGAAGGGAACCTTGATGAGTCGCGGCACCCATCTAGAAGATAATTCTCTCATATCAAATTCCGCTATTTAAACGTGATATGCCCGTTCAGATGACATCCTATAGCTTCAGCGATTCCTTGCACTTTCAGCCAGCGATTCTCCGTGAACATTTAATGCAACTTAGTTTTATTTTTGGGGTATCGGCACATTTTGGCCGACCACAACGCGGACCATTATATAAGCTGTCAGAACTAAACTTAAACTAGTTTTTCCCCTTAGTAACAGTTGAATATGAAAGATCAGAGTCCCCCGGAATGTTCTGAAAGTCAGCATGAATTTCTTTGCCTTTATATCTTTCTGAGCGAAATTTTTAATCACTGCTCGAATCTCAACTTTTTCTGTCTTCGCAAATCACTGTACAAGAACAAAAACAGCGAGGCGTCCGCACAACATATCTCTTACCAGAAAATTTACGCGTTACGTGTTTACTCATAAAGGATAACTTACTGTATCACTATGAGGGAAACTTAATGCACCAGTGCTGAAGTTTAATGTGATTTTGAGAACCTTTCAACTAGCCTCGTGTGTGTGTGTGTGCGCCCCACACCCCTGACAAACTTCCTCATCTTTCCCTTACTTGCAATCGCCCCCGATGTAAAACATGTCTGCTTCGGCCAGTGCCTTTCCTTAGCCATCTAGAATACCTGTCCAATTAAGCCACCAATATAGAAGTGAGAATTCGTGAATCCGCACACTTACTGACTTTCCGATCTTTCTAAAAATTCATTTGTAAAAATTCTTTCCTAAAAATTCTTTTCGAAAAATTATTTTTAAAAAACCCTTCTTGATATTCTGTTCTAAAATGTGAGTGCCCTTTTAAGTGTCGTCTATTTTATTTTTGTGCTCTATTGTACCGTCCAAATATTATATATGTAAAACTTAAGGGAAAGTCTCACGGATGTGTATAATAATGTATATGAAGTTAGCACTAGCGAACAAAGACAAAAACACAGTAACACAAAAAAAGAAAAGAAACTCACACGTTTTCGAATCATCGGTGGCACAAGGCACCTTTCTCAAGGAAGAGAAGGAAACACAATCCTTCAACAATTAACTGAGCATTCAAAATGGCCGAACCTTTCGGCATAAGTGAGAGACGCAAGTACCAACATAACGCCACAAAAAAATCGAAAATAAAATATGCGTAACCCGCGAAAATTCAAAATTCGCCAAACCTTTTCAACAGACGTTGTATATGTATTGAGGGAACTCGCTAAATTTTTTCATCAAGAGATGACCAATCCTTAAGCATGAGTAGATTGAAGTAACCAGTAAAATGCAACACTTCAGGTTCCTGTTTTGCTACGGTAAGTGTCGTCTCTTACAACGTTCGTTTTTTCAAGCTTATTTAGAGCAGCGTGTTCATACTTTTAGCTGAACTTCACCACAAACTATGCCGCAAATGCATTTCTGCTCCCTTTTCCATGGATGCGGAGGGAGAGCCGTGAAGCGGAAGGAATTAGAGGGATGCTAGAGAAACGGGAAAGAGGGGATACGGAGGGTGGAGATGGATAGGCGTAGAGCGGGAGTTATCACCCCATCCACTGCCAACGCTTCTACTATTCCTCGCATGAGGCTCGAGAGCAAACATGGAAAAAGAGAGCGAGAGAGAGGTAAAAGCATTAAAAGGAAAGTTCCTCTTCCACCTTGAGGTCCTTTTGGCCCGCGTCCCAGGGGCAGCTGCTTGGGGAGCTCGGAGTTTGGGGGAGGCGCAAGGAATGGAGCTAAGGGATGAGCGGTTTTTGGAGTCACGATCCAGGGGATGAAGGAAGAGGTTTTATACGCTGATCGGATTGGCAACAGGTTGGGGGTGAGGCGGGGAAATGGGGCGGGAGTTTGGGGCACCCATTCCCTCAGTCATCCCTTTACACCTCTCCCTCTCCTCCATAAAGTAGCCTCTTTCCGTTCCAATAAAGGTGAGCCAGATGTCCGTGAGGTATATTCAGGGAGCAAACAAAATTTCCCATGCCGGAATTCCATCTCGTGATCGTGGAGATGATAGTTTTTAACATGCCTTGCGTCGTGTAACCTCGCGCATTTACATACATCGGAAAAGATGTGATAATCCTCCACATCCACACTTTTTTGGGTCAAGTAATGATCCTCATTTAGCCATCTGACCTCATAGGGCTTATGAATCACTGATGTCTATCTATAATACGCAACAAAATGCTTCAAATGACCGCACAAATTTCCGGAAAGACGTTCCACGTTCACTACACTGCTCTATAATATGGTATATTGGCTTAGAGTTGTGAACAGCACAGTTTTTTGGTTCATTGTATATTTTTTGGCTTGGAAATGATTTCATAAATATGATAAAAACTTTGGTCCGAATAAAGGCTGTCTACGTGTGTAACATACAAATTTGTGTTATTTATCAGTAAAAACCAGTGATGGGATTTGTTTTGGTATTACGAGCTTTGCCCACGCTTACTTACCAAGAATGGTCCGATTCGGTTTGGTTTACATGCACAAGTTTTGATCATCAAATGTAAATTAGGGTTTGGACCTCACACATTTCATCCATTGTCGGTAGTTATGGGTAGCGCCCTATTCTGTAAATCCTGAGGTTGCGTGTTCGATGACTGTCATCTCCCAACAAGTACTTAGCAAAATGTGGCTATTATTGACCTCTTTATATCATGCTAAAAGACAACTTCACCTATATAAAGCAAATAATTAAAGCAACCCGATACCGCGAGTTCATGACTGGATTACACAACGAGTGGGCTGAGGCTAGTTTCTGCTGAATAGATACATGCACTCCTAAGAAAGATACTCAGCCTGTAGCGTAGACCCTTAGCATTAAGAGATGAAGAAACAAGTGGGATGATGGCAGTTTCGACTAAACAGATACAACCGTAGGAGTCACTTGTAGGAAATTCTTGTGTGTATAATACGACGAGGTTCGTCGAATGTGAAGTCAACATGAAAAGTAGGGACGATCATATACACCAGAGAAGAAGGTCCCACACAGTGAAGAAATAGAGATATTTAACGAATATTTTATGATTTTTTGATTACTATTAAGATTATATCTGAAAATTAATTGCGTACGTTTGATGAAACATGGCAGGCAATGCTCGATATCTTTATTGAGGTAAAAGAGAGAGAGGAATTGAGAGTAAATGCATATTAAACGAAATCAATTGCGTGTTAAGATAATTACGGGAATAATGACAAAAAAATATCATAATCGAAATGATAACGAAAATTATTATTTTGTATATTTGTTCAGAAAGCTTGAGAATAATAGCAGAATATATTATCAATTAATAGCGTGTAATTTTCAGCATTATTTTATTAATATTATTATTATACACAGAAACAGTTACAATTCGATATTGTGGTCCAGTTGTAACAACTCAAACAAATTTACTTGTAAGTGATACGTTTTACAAAAATAATGTATTTGTCTAATTTCAAATACAATTTTAAAAGTCAATTGAACCCTTTTCACATGATAAAAATCAGATTGGTAAATAAATTCAAAAACAGTCAGTATCGTTGGTAGTACGTGAGTTAAATGAAAAAATGTGACCGGTATGTTACATTTTATACGGTTTTCCTTGTTAAAGACTGAAGTTAAGATCAATAATTATTAAATATAAATCAAATTATATTCCTCAGTTCTAAGAAAAGTTTTTATTTGCATCTCATCAAGGTAAAATGAAAGAGTATTCCCAAAATAATTTCCTCTTAGAGTTAATTTTTAATATATAGTTTTTTAGATGCCTTTATTCATCCGAATTAAAGTTTGTTTTATTAAAAAGAATAGCCCGGCTGCAAAAATTGACCCTATATGGTGGCTGCTTCCAAATGAGTAAACAAACCCTAATAATCCACGTACCAACAAAATAGTTTAAAATTATTCTTACGAGAAACGGTAAATGATTAAAAAAATTAGAAAAAAATTATCATAATTAATTTGAGTATTAACCCCCTAACATTGTTATATTGATACAAATTTTGGTTTTACCGAGATCACAAACGTTAATAAAATGAGGCTGTAGGTACATGAAGAATATTTGAGGTAAAAAAAAAGAAAATCATGAAAAAATTTACATTAGTTACACAGTTCTATTTGCTGTATGAAAGAAATGTACTACTCTAATTCAGTCATAAGAAGATAAGGGATACTAGTGTAATAATTAAACCTATGTGCATGAAGGTTTAATTGTTCGATAGGAAAGAATATAACGAGTATTGTCGAGGGGAAACAAAATAAGAAGTAGCAAATATCGTAGAACTGCGGAAGAGAATATCGCTTCGCTTTGTGACACAATACATGAATATGATGGAAACTAAATAAGTATGTACATGTAAGGACTCGGTGACCTGGTGGATATTATTAAAAGGGAAAAAGGTCCCCGTAAAAATGGCAATCCTCCCTCATACCCCGAAAAGGAATTTCGTAAATGAGATGAATATGAATTTCATAAAAATGTATATTTTATGATTCGAAGGGCACCACGCGCAGATTGAGCCGCTTCTAACAAGTTTTTTTTTGCAGAAACCGATTTTGATAATTAAATCATAAGACAATTTAAAGATAATTAAATATTCGAGGACGATTTACTCACCGTCATTAGATCTTTAAGTTTAGTTAAATTCTTAGTCAAACTCTATTGTTTGCTTTTATTGTAATTCTTTAGTTAAACTATTCGTATTTTCATTATTAAATATTAATCTTAAATCTAGGAAATATCTATAACCTTGATTCTTTATTTTTAATATAAGTTATGGCGATGTTTAGGCAAAAATTGTACTTAAATGACTATTTAAATGAACGGCTGAACATTAAAACTACAGTTGTCTCATCTAAAAAGGGAGAAGGAGATGTTTCTGCTTTAAAAAACGTCATTTATAATCGCAAATATTTCCTTTACTCACTCGACATTTCTTCTTCCTAAGAAAGTGGCACATAAATAATATTTTTCCATTGTGTCTTTCCTTTTGCCGGTCGTGTTCTTTCCTCGGCGGCTCGCATTCGCGTCCCAGGGTCGGCTCATTCGTTGGAGGAAGAGTAAGGCGTTAGAAAGTAGGTCGGACCCATTAATAAGAGTTTTAGAAATGTCCTCGGTGCATTTACAATGTCATGTGCGCTCGCTGGCATGACATTCGCACTACTAAGATCCTGCAATGCGTGTGTTATCTTATTCTTCGATGCGGCCCTGTTTTGCGGAGGGAATTATCGCTTCGCGGATCTGCAACTAGGAATTCTACTGCTGCATGAGTAAGTTTTTACTTCTTCGCCATTACCCGTTTAGCTGAAGAGCGGAAACCATTTTGAGAGGATGGGTGACACCGCGTTTATCTTTCTGTTGTTAATAGGCTCTGCCAGTCTCGTATTACGATCAAGATTAAAACCAAGATGATGAATTAACATCCTTAGCATTGTATTATTTTTGGCAAATATGCTACAGTTTTTGCAATCATTACAGTTTTAACTGAAAGTAATAAGATTATTACTTTCAGTTAAAATTATTATCACTATTACAATGAAAAGTTTTAAAATCTTCAATTAAACGTCCTTCCACTTGATTTGACGTTTCACAAGAATAGATAAAAAAATAAAATTGGTTCCAAAAATTCAAATGCTCAAGATATTTTAAACATGAGGTACTTACCTCGGTTTTTCAAAATCACCTTAGTTGATTTATGTTATTTAAAAAATTACTTCAGCATTACTATTTAAACTTTATATTGTACAGAAATTCCACATTAGTTTTCTTTTCCCCTCTAAAGATTTTACGTTCACCTATTTGCGTAACCATTCCCTAATACTGTAAGTTCTCACGCTAGGCGTCGGTTTAGATGTAAGTCACCATGATAATAGAGAGCAGCTCACTATTTTGTACGGCCATTAAAAATTTACCACCATTGCTTCTTAAAGAATAATACAACTAAAAACATTGAGTAACTTTTTATACAAGTAGTCTCCCGAGCAAGTGTTTTTCCGTTCTCATTGTCAGCCAATACTGCATTCATTTTTCGCATGCGGACCGTAAAAAAAAAACACTCAATGTTTTATATCAACTTTAAATTCAAACCACATTTTCAATCGGCATTTAGTGAATATCTGATAAAAACAAGAAATTATATTGCAGAAAAATTTGTAAAATCTCTAAAGGGAGTTGAGCCACGGTGTTGAGAAATCCCATCCCATTGAAAAATTCGTATAATTACCTTGAAGTTATATTTGCTCTTTTAATGCGGCAGTGACTCATGAAGTTATGCGAAAGAAAAACTAAACTCAACTGTTATTGGCGTATTGTGGGGTTCTTCATCTTTCTTATTATCGCTATACAATGTTCTTACATAATTTTTTAAATAAAATTCAGAATCTACCAGAATCGCATTCCTCTGGACCGGACTAAATAATTTTATTTGTTCTTCTAAACTAAAGTACAATCTTTTAAATCTGATGAGAAATAAGGGGGAATGAGCTGCCGGCAAAACGCTTAACATAAATAACTCCTTGAGCCTAGCAATCTGTACTATTTAATGATTTCCAATGTAGTTATGAATCATATAATTTATAACCTCATAGAAATTTTCCCTAATAGTATCAAACTTGCAAACAACTCATTTGCCCTAAGCACGGGAATGCCTCTGACCATGTAAATTAAAGATTAAATGAAAGGCATTAACATATTGACAGGAGATTTTGTGATACATTATTAAGTGTTGTGTCACAATGAATGGGTAGCGTGACTTCATCAAAAATTAAAATACTTAAATTCAAAATCAGTAGCTTTTTTCGCGTTAAAGTCACATTTTTGGGGTTTATTTTACCATTCGATATTTCTGAAATAATTCATATGTTTTCATTCATGTTGCAAGTTATTACTACTTGAGCAGTATTGGAAATGTAGGGATGATATTGACAGTAATTTCCAAAATACTTAAATGAATTATAAATTACGTGACTATATATTATCTTGGATGTTTGACAAACACTGTTTGGCGTAAAAAAATAGTCAAAATGCGAATTTAGCAAAAATGACACTGAGTTATTAATTTGTACTGCAGAGTTAACGCAACGAGGTTCATTAAATTTATGGCAAGCTTGTAGGTTGCATCCGAAGCAGTTTTAAAACGCTGGATTGTGGAGCATGCATGCATATTTTCAGAAGTTCAAAGTTCAGTTCAGATTCCATTAGAAATATCCTCAGGCGTAGGTACTTTCACCATCTCTGACGTACGCTGCAATTTCTAAGTGATAATTAACGCGGTAGTCTAATGGGTAGAGATTTTGGGTATTGACCGAAGGGTCTGAGCCCGATTGTGGGCGACGTCTCTGGCTTTGTGATTTATTGGGCACCAGATCTCCCAAGGAAAACATAAGCGGCACACGGAAAAGATTTTCTCCCCACTCTGAATGACTTAGGAACCCATCGTTGGGCTTGGTATTATTTAAACTCTACCCTCACTTATCAAACCAATTTTCGGATAAATAACATTATAATACAGTAAATGGAGATGTGTATAGTGTTGGGCGGCTCAAATTAATCTCTAATTTTCCTATTATTTAATAATAAGCAACGTAAATTTAGATTCTTTTACCATAAATATTCTTTTTTTTAAGAATATTAAATAAAATTCAGTTAATATTAACCTTAATCGGACCTAAAAACATCCTGTTATGAAAATACGAGTTCCATACCCTTATAATGAAATGAAATTCAATCAATTTTGCAACATCCGACTCTAGAGGATAAAACTCGCATCCGATACATTACCATTTTGCCAAGCGTCTCTCCACCGCCAATTGGACGTAAACAGTGCTCACTCACTCCTACCTTCCGTTATTCTCAAATCATTATTTTAGTAACCTAAAACGAACTTTTTAATCCCTCTTTAGCGTGCCAAAATCCGAATAGGAAAGAAAGGTAGGAGAGAAAGAATGAGTTACAAAGTGTCTTTAGAATGCTTTTGCGGTAAATAAAAGGGAAAGAACTTTGTGATTCCACTGAAAAATATTTATTACGAGACGACCCGGGTTTCGACGTTCAACGTCATCTTCAGGTGACAACTCTGACGGACATCCATCTATATATATTACACTCCGGTAGGGGCGGAGAGGTGAGAGGGTCGGACGGTTGCTGGGGGAGGGAATTGAGCAATGATAGTTGGAGGGAAGGGTAGAGACATGAGGCACCCTATGTTTCTACCCTTCCCTCCTATTGGCGGAGGAAAGTAGGTGGGTTTTAACGGTTCATAGAAATAAATTCAAAAATATTTTACATATCTCTGAGGTCAAGGTAGGGTGCGGGGTAAGTAGAGGGGTCCTTACCCTCATAAGCGCATGCATTGAGAAGTGGTAAGTTTAGGAGGGAGGAGTGGGAGGGGTACAAAAGATCATTAACAATATTCTCTTTGGAGCGTACACTTTTTCAAATGCCAAGCTGCTCTAAAGCGTCTTGTCTAAGTCCTTTCTTTTCTGCATGAAAAATTTCAAATTTGAAGCCAGTAACGTGGTCACCACCCCTTCCAATAAATATTTTGCAAAATATGACGTTAACTTTTTGTTCTTCACGCAGGTCTGGTGCTCCTTCACCCGTTCTTGAAATTTTCGGCCGGTTTGTCCAATATACACTGCGTCATACTGACATCTTAACGTATACACTCCACTTTTTTCACTTTTTTGGAATTTTGTCTTACTATTATTATATTATATAATGCATAAGCATAAACCATAGGTTACTATTTTACATTTCCAATCGGAATTGGTAATTTATAAAAAAAATAATGAATGAATCTTTGTCCTCATTATTTCACATTCTGTCGTTTTAATACAGAAAACCAACGAAACAAATCAACACGGACTGAATGGCGATGAGGAGTGAATGATTTTACAGGTTATTACATTGTTTTAGAGTAGCAAGAGTAATTTTACTTGAATGCTGACATATGTACAAGTTTCCGACTTCAATTGTAGAAATATTTTTACTGTAAATTGAAAGAAATTTAACTAATCCCACTTAACCAATGAATGTATTTAATTTAATCAAGTTAAAGACAGAGTTACATTCGATGCAATGTTATAAATTATACGCACTTTAAAAAATCCTAGAGATATACTGTGTTTTATTTCGAGCTCTGATCAACCTATACATATCTCATTGATGATGGCTATAACCATCAGCTTTGCAAACAATTCTATTTGAAAACTATGATTGTCATACGTTTGATTAGTGATCGGCAGTCACTACTATCCCGATTTTTCCGCCATAATCAATGATTTTGGAAGGTGAGAACAAGCCAAACACACCAAAAAAACTACGTCACCACCTTTCCTTGCGTCACCCTAAATTCACTCGCCAAGCCTACATTCGGAAATGACATTTCGCTTTTAACCCACAGCAAAACGCAGAAAGGAAATGATATGACAAGGCTCTTGTTTTTAAGAAAAAAATCGAGGGGTGCTGTTGCTCCCTGGATCCTGACTAAACCACTGGAAAGAAAACTTTTATTTCACATGAGTGATTTCCGGATCCTCCGAGGCGTTTTTCAAAATTTCATGTTTGCTTTGGAATGCTCGCGGGGCTATTGTTTTAGGAAGGCAGTCATTATTTGATCGCTCCGGAGGAGGCAGGTACAGGGGACCTTTATTTTTAGCAGTGCTTGCATTGGGGGGAGGGGAGGGGGAAGAGGAGGAAAGGATGGAACGGTAAGTTAAATTACTACTACCCTTGTCATCGTCCATTCCACTTTATTACTCTTTACTTGCTCGGGCGAATAGATTCCTGCGTCAACAGCGAAATTGAGATTACCGTTCCGAGGGAAGGGGCGAGAGAGGGGAATGAAGACGGAGGGAGAAGAGAGGAATGAAGGGGAAGAGATGAAGGGAGGGAATGGGGGAGAAGTAGGAGGCCAGTAAAAATATCAAAAGTCCAAAAAAAATAACAATGTTTTAAAATGGAAATGGCTTCTATCGATTCGTGCACTCATCGAAAAAGATGTTTCTTCAAGACCGAAAGGAAGGAGGCTATGCTTTTTTCCCTCTCCCCATCCCCCTAACTGTGCTAGTTTTACAAGCAGACGAAGGGCCACGATAATGGCGGATCTGAATGAAATAGGAATGATAAAAAAATTCCTCGGATACAATCCAAAAATTTGCATAAGCATGGCAGAAGATAAGGAAAAAATCAAAAATTCTGTTTTTATCTCCATTGGAAGTCACGAAGTGAAATTTAAAGTTCATATTTTGTTCCAAATGCAATTATTCTGGAACATTTTACATTTTTCAATTAAAATAATTAATTTATAATTAAATCTACAATTAAATAATTACTTTAGCAGAGAGGTAAGTTTCGGAAATAAAATATTTAGTTAAAAGTTAAAATTCGTTGCTTGGATCGAAACAAAACAACATAGAAACGATTTGGAGATTGGACAATATTGTACTCTGCTGCCTAAAAAAAAAACAAATATATATACACATACAGGTGTGTGTGTGTATATATATATATATATATATATATATAATATTCCACCTTCCCCACCTCTCCTGTGTTCGTCTGTATTTGGCCAATGTGGCTCTTCTTCTCCTGGCTACGCTACCACGAAGACGCACTGCTCCTTTCCTTTATGACGTTGTATGATTTCTTTCCCTACTATCCTTTTCTCTTGTGTTCTCGTTCATTTGTCCTTTGGTGGGTGAAACGGCTCTCTAACTCCATCTACTGGCCAAAGAATCGGGGCACTTTGTGGCATAAACAGCTCGAGATATTTCAGCTCATGTAAATTAGGTTTCCTCGATAGCTCAAGTGGTCAGAGCATCCGACCGGCAGGTGGAAAGATCCGGTGTTCAAGTCCGAAAGTCCCGGGCAAGGAAATATTTTTACGCTCGTGATATGTTCGATTCCAGCTTCCCCACGTCTCCTGTGTTCGTCCTTTATGTGTTCCTATACTTTTTCATAATATCTGTTTCCATGTGAATGAATATTTGTTCGCCATATGGCGGGATTTGGTGTTTGAATGTGTGTTTATGTATATGTATATGTATATATTCGTATACATATAAGTGTACGTATGTGTATTTTTTATATATAGTTTTGAATATTCTCTTTCGGGAAATGATGGCAGGAGACGCATGTTTCTGACTTGGCAAAGAGTTGTGAGAAGAAAGGACAAATTGAATTTTGGTTATGGTTGATTCGTTATTTTTCAGCCGATAACTGAAGGGACTTCAGCGATTAATGATCTTAGAATTGGCGTTATGAATACGTAATAAAGTTATGTCATCTAATACTAAAAAAAGGAATGGTCACCGGGAAGGCTAGGTTAATGATCAAACGAGATGGCATACATTAAGTAATTGTGTAAGTGTATGGCACTGTTATATTCGTCCTGGTATATGTCAAATCATGATAAAAAATTCAATTAATTGACGGTGTGTAAATTTAACTATTATTTATCTATTCTGTATTAATTTTAAATGCCTATTGAGAGTGCTTTATCATTCATTTTGAAAATTTACTCAGTTTTATTTGACATTGGTACGACACGACACGTTTCACTATATCGTTGCTATACTCAGCGTCTACTTTTTTTCAAATGTAAAAAAATGCATCGTCCCGCTGACCATTAAATATGTACTAATTACAGTATCTTTTCATAATGAATATCAAAACTTTCAAAACACTAATGCCAGGCTTCCTGAATTTTCGCATTTCCGTCGTCTACCATATTTTTTATCCAAGTACCCCTTTTGTTCGGAAAGTGATGTCGCTGAGGAGTGAAGAGCAACCTTTAGCATGATCTTCGCTGAAATGGTAAAATAATGGCAATTAAGAATGGTACCTATGGAGATTTCAATTTAAAAATTATTTCTTTCCTCCAAATCATGATATTTCCAGTGCCTTTAGTGTTGCACTTTTTCCGCGAATTATTTACATTCGCAACCATTTCTAAATTTATCTTTCGTAAAAACAGGCAATTCTTAAGTTTATGAGCAAGAGTCCACGGAAACCTAAGCTTTTGAAGTCAAAAAAATGCATATAGTATTTACGGAGAAAATATTTTGTATAAAAAAATACGATAGTTAGGGATGGATGAAATATTGTCTTTACACTCAGTATATATGTTAATTGAAGAGCCGTTACCATGATTAAATGTCGAAATGTTCCTTGAAATAAAATGTCCACAGTATTTAAAGATTTAAGTTTCACAGTTAACTTGTTCTCTGCCATACGCTCATTTTCGTTGGAATATCAATGACTCTCACCCCATTAGTGACACTGGAGTGCCTGTATGGGTTTCTAAAAACTTAAGTTTGATTTTTAATGTATTGTTTACTTCTTAGAAAAAGTACTCTCGTGGCAATGAGAATAAAACGCTAGTTACTGCATTGACTAATATAACTTGAATAAAAATTAAACCGCCTGCTCCTCCGCTTTTAGATTTACGTAAGAGCGTTCAACGCTAGGGGGTCGCAGTTCATTAATGATGGCGATGCGTCGCAAAAAATTTGTTGACAAATATCCTTCCACCGGGAGAATCCAATCCGGAGAAACTACATCGCTCCGAGGACAAGAGATTCAATTAGAAGGGGAATCAGTTTAATAGCAAGAAGATAAAAAATCGTAATGGCATCGGTGGGACATTGTATGGAAAATATTGCTGTTGAAGCAAATGAGAGTTTGCATTTTAAGTAAAACTTGAATGTTCTTTCGGATAAATCCGTTGGAAGGCTGTTTGGCTAGAATTTCATCTCTCCCAAATTTAGTTCACCTACATAAAGAAACGGAAAATATGTCATTGATCACAGATCAATGATTGATTACCCATCAGGTTACATAATTTATCGATGTGTTGATCAAAACTTATCTCTCGATATGGTTCTCCTCATCGATTTCTGACGAAAATGTTTTGGACTGTTAATGCTTGCCATTGATAGCCAACCCTCCCAAAGACTAAATTAGATGGCGTTAGTTCTAGTATGGCCCGCTAAAGGCCTATTGCTAAAAGCATCGGAAGCTTTGGCGAAACTAACTTTATAGACTTTGTTATTACCCAAGTACCATAGTTATTATATTCTACTCCATGAGAATCAGAAGATTTTTACGCATGGTGGTAATATGTCGAAATAATATTCTCTAAATGGATGCCTAGGGTTTTAGATATTGTCCGAAAAATTATTATACAATGCGTGCAACAAATGGTCTACAAATACTCCAGGACGAAGTGTAGTTGAAATAATTTGCAATATTCTCATAATTATATGGCCTAATGTGCTACCTTTTTCCTACTAAGTAGCCTATGTCGTCATTACTCGCATTTCTTCGGATTTTTTTACACTGGAAGGAGATACTCTAAGTAACTCATCGTATGCCATATCTTTGGACACCTAATTACCTCTTTAACATGATGCAGTAATGTGTATTAGTAATAAGTTGGCATTCATTTCCAACATCAATTCAAATAACACTCTGCAATCTATTCCCGAAAAACACTCTTATTTTACTTCCTCACGATATCCTAATTCCATCAAAATTCTAACATTCAGACTGCAATAACTTTTTCAAGGAGGAAGCTTAGGAACGCGCTCGTACCGATCCGACTGGGACGCGAGAAGTGAAAGAAAAGCAAAAGAAAATCTTATCTCCGAAGGGCTGACATCCTTTGATGCCATACTTAGCTTTTTATTTGCTGACACTTGAAGGCGCCTCTGAAATAGGTACGCTTCACCCAACAATTGACGTCACCCGCTCCCAAACTTCACGTCTCTGCAGGAACGGTACCCACACTCCCCCTCCCCTTCGTGTAACGTTCGTTATCACGCGCAGTCACCAAAGGCGTCCGTTGTTCATCGAAATGAAAAGGGAAGCACGTTTGCGGAGAGTATCACTGACTAAAAACTCAGAATAATATTGCTTCTTGGCAAAATTTTATCCTCTACTCTCTTCAGTGGATTGTGACAGTTTTAAGGCAATCCATTACGAAGCATCAGAGAGAAAAGGGGAGGGGGAGCGGAATAAGAAAGATGACGCCTTTGTTCGAGTAATAATTTCCCTGGAACACGCTCTTCTTCCTAAAAACACATCGGAACGGGGGAGGGGGTTCGAGAGAGACGGGAGAGAGAGGGTAAACAGAGCAAAAAGCGGAGGAACATAAAACACGGGGGGGGGGGGTCGCATCCATGGTTGCAGGGCGCAAGGGATAGAGAGGTGGTGGAGGAGGGAAGACAAAGAATAGAGAGGGTAGTGGTGTAGGAGGGGGGAGAAGAACTACTTTCCATATTAGATAAATATAAATATATCGCGCCAGGAAGTGTAACCTCCTTCTTGCCTTGGGAGGCGGTCGGAGAAGTATAGGGGTCGCCGGGAGGAGGTGAATGGGAGGGATGCATGCCGAGTACAAGTAGGGTATAAGTGGGATGAGGAAGGAGAACGGGCCGTCAAAAACCCCGCCCGCTTCCCCCTTCGAAAACTCTTGCCCTCCCCTCTGCTGCATCATCTCCCTCGGAGATAAAAGTATGGGAGGGGCGAGGCGGGTGGAGGGGAGGAACACTCAAGACGAAGAGGCGAGTAAAAATTCTTATCTGAGAGTGTGTCAAAGACTCTTGGTGTGTGGGAGTGGGAAAGGGACGACTCGAATACCACGCTTGTATTTTTTTACCCCCCCCACCTTCTCCCAACGCTTCCTCCTCCCTTCCACACCCTTTTTATTATTTCTGTACCCTATTCCTCTTCTCCCAGGACGTCAACTCAAATTCTCAGAAGTTTCCCCGAGAGTTTCTGAGCCAAGTTCCGCGGAGGGAGTCCCCTCCCGCCCTTCTCCTCTCCTCGTCCACCCTTTCGAGAAATCTCCTACTAACCCCCGCCCCACCGTGACCCCACGCATGACCTCCCCCACCCCGCAGAACTCTCCCTTCATCTCCCTTTGTTTCGTAACGTCATGTCATCCCCCGGCGAGTCGAGCGGCCTAGGGTTTCGAGGAGGGGAAGGAAAAGAAATTGTTGCGGGCGTTCTTTTAAATTTTTATTTTCTTTCCTTATTTATCCACGCGCGGACTACTCCCTCGCAGAGATTGCCACTGCGCGGGGGAGATTTCTGAACGAAGCTGCGTAACTGGTGATTTGCATCGCTCCTCTCGAGTCTCGACGGAGCCTCGATTCCAAAGCGCACGGCGTCACCACTCGCCCTGTGGAGTGACCCAAACTTCAAAACGAATGTTTTCCGTCAAAATACGAAGCAGTGCTACGATTAATAAGTTGTTATTTAGCGTGTAGATTCTCCGAAGTGGGCTCACCGATGAGATCACATGTTTTCCCATTCAATTTCCAGTGGTCTTAAATGGAATAAGCTGTAAATTTAACGGGTTTTTAAAATAGTATTATAATCAGTTAAAGTTGGTCAAACAGCTCGTTTCTATAGTTTCAGCACTTGGAGAATAGAGAGGTTAATGACTGCGGAGCGATTCTCCCACTTAAACAATTTTATTTCCCCAAAATACCAATCGGTAAATATTATTTTAGGGTATTTTAAAATATGACTACTACTTATGACTTTGGAGTCAAGTTGGAGTCAAGTCCCTTAATGCGTAAAATGAGGAGTTATAATGCTAAAAAAATCACAAATCGAGATGATGTCCGAATAATGAAATAGTTTTGCTGGGAAAAATTAAAAATACTTTCAGGGAGAAACAACTAATGCCAGCACCCAGGATATGGTAACATATTAGATAGTATCGAATAGTCCTCTTTTGTAGAATGTTCAACGTCGACGATATCGCGATTACTTGACGTTTCTATCGTGAGAATTATGCATGAGAAAGAGGTAAGACTTGGAAGTTACATTTCTCAATGCAATTTATGAGGAGAACGGGAGCAGCGAACCAGGAAAGCAAGCGAATTAGGTGATGCATTCGAGAAAGGGGTATCTATTCAGTATGCGGTAAGAATGGATGCGTAAACTTCGTTCAAATGCCATCCCATATCAATGCCTCCGATTAATTAAATTTAACTTAAATTCCGAATACTGGAATGGATATGAACGAGGAAAACTAAAACAAAAAAACAACACTTCTTTCTGTATCAGATCGTTAAAATTAACTTATTATCCATTCTTTTAATTTATGAAACGTTATGCGATTTTGCAAATACGCTCAACACTTAAGGTGATTAAATACTGTAGAAGTACCAACGATTTTTAATACTGTAAAAAACCTCTCGCGCCCAGAGCAAGTGAGGTCTAAAAATGTGTAAAACATTATTTATTAAAGAAAAGGACATATATGTAATGGGACTTACATTAACCCTTTTGCTTAGATATGTTATAACTGGTAAAAAAAACCACGAATATCGATCTCCTCCTAACAATATCGGCGGTTTAGGAAGACTAGAACTATGTGAAATGAATGCACTTATTTTGTATACTCCATTTTTATAACGGAATGTTTCGTGTATAAAAAAAATAAAGAATTTTGTACCGAAACACTTTAAATAAATATGTGCAAAATACGAGCAGATGAATAGATAAGCAAATACATAACAACAACTCTGCATGGGTTTAGAGTAGGTCTCAAAAATTTGGATTCGGAGCAACCTAAGATCTATCTCGAAAATATGCAAAAAATGAATACTAATCCAGAATATTGGGATAAGTAGCGTAATGCAGCAAAAACACGAAGGAGAAAAAACGTCGAGTCATTGCTAGAAAATCAGGATTGAAAACCGAATGACACACAAATCCTTCATCAAAAACTATTTAAAATATGTCATTCGAGTTCAACTAACAGGAGTAGCTCAGTCCGATGTTATATTAAACTGAGGTACTACGATGAGGGCGTGCATTGAATAAACCGTCGAATAAGAGGATTTAAAGGATCATTCTTTCCAAAATATAAGGTAAAAAAGGTAAAAGGGTGAAAAGTTAAAAGCACAGATTTAGAAGACCACATAGCCGTAAAAAATTAAACCATAGGTACGAAATAAATAACGTAAAATGAAAAATTATCGCATTTTGCCAGTATAATGTTGCAATAATATGATTTACAACAAATATCATTTCGAACTTTAGTGATTCTTTATTTCTTCGCGTTATGGTGTGTCGATGAATTCGTGGGGAAGTTAATGAATAAAAAAATATTGTAAATTAGGCATTGTCCTACAATTTGTTAAGAGTGTTTCATTATAATTATTAAAAGTTTACTTCTCTAATGAAAATACATAAAACAGGGCCAAAATTTTGTCCTTTTTGTCAAACGTTATTATGATCGAACGTTGCTAATAGTCGAGGAAAAAGCAATGAATCATCCGAAAAAAACCATGTAGCTGGTTGGTATTGAAGTCTACCGACCGTCTTCCTTACAGAGACGCTGCACTATCATAATTCTTGAGGCAATTAAAATGACACCAGTTTTGCAAGGTGAGAGTTCAATTGATATAATATTACATTCAGTGTGACATCACAAACATCTTTAAAAGGCTTAATATTTGCCTTCGGAAATTCTAGGGGAAGTGTGAATTGTTTTCCACATTCAATGCTCTATTTTTTCTTTTACGAAACAATTTATAAATGTATGTGAGGGTCCAAGACAGTTTTAATACTTTACTACTTCTAGTAACTTAAAGCGATACAAGCCACAGCTGATGATAGTTGGCCTTCCTTCTCATTTTTGTCACTTAGTTATATTTAAAACTTGACAACCTTAAGCTTACTAATGTGGTGTCTCATTGAGTGATAATAAAATGCATAAAATGTATACATTATTGCTATTTTTTCTATATTTTGGTGTTACCTAACTATCTTTTAACCTAAACATCATGGTTCCTAAGACTTTTATTCGGAAGGGAATACCCAAAGGCTATATTCCATTATTAACAATATTTTTATTCATTTACTACTTCAATAGTGCCTAAAAGTTCAATTTCACAAAAGTAATTAATACCGACTACACTCACGGAAGAAGTTATTGTTTTTACCAATTGAACTTAAAGAAAAGTTAAATGAAAAAGGAATTAAATTTTTTTAAACTTTAATTTAAAGTGTATAAAATTAAAAAAGTTTTTATTACCCAAAATATTGATTTTTCGAAATGGCTCGAAATGCTTATCTATTTACGGAAGCTGAAATCCAGTTGTCAAGGGGAGCAGTTAATTCTAGCATACCTTCCTTCATTTGCATATAGAGTTTACCATGTGAAATTTATGAACGGATATAGAATCTGCGGATGCTAATCTTTATTACAGATGTTAGTCCCTTCAATAAATAAGAGTAGTTCTTTTAACTGGGCTTAAATTATTTAAACGAATATTTAATATATTTTAAACATTTCTCCAATGACATTGAGGGATTTTGGCACGAATAATACATTTTTGGCCAAAAACTGACAGATTTGTAACTATGCGTACGTACTGCGCCACTGAATAGAAATGGCTACGGGCATAGAAAATCCTGGAATCCATAGCTCACGTTTCCTGAAAGGAAACGGTTCATTTGAAAAATATTTACAAATTTGACCAGTAAACAAGATTAACTCTTCGTCATCATCGACAAATTCAAAGAAGAAAAAAGGCACGACTCCACGATCGCTAAAACCACGAATGGTGATATAGCCCTCATAATTATTGCGCCATAAGTGCCAGGGTTAAGTTCGATCCTTGATAACACCATCGTTTCCATTCGCAGCAGGTTTTCAATTCGGTACGGCACCGTGGAACACCCAGGTAAAACAGCATGTTCCGATTGCACGGGCGTCAGTTGTAGCCGCCTCGCTGTGATCGGGGGAAAATACTCCGCACACTTTTTGTTTGCGAAGTGGCTGCGTGGGGGAAGGACGTCTTTAGGTGGGGGAGGGGGGAGTGAGAAATAGTTAAGTGAGGGGGAGGAAGAGAAGCTTTGTGAGGGGCGAGGGTGTACGGATGTCTGGATCTAGTGGAGCGGCAGGGGGGCGCATATCCCCACCCAAACCTCTCAGTGCTCTCTGAATGTCAAAGGAGGAGGGGATAGAAGGAGGGGGGATGGTGTTTCGCCTCGGACGGCCCCGGAGGTTGGCGGTGGGTAGGAACGGGAGGAAGCCTGTGCCAAGATACACGACCAATATCGCGGCGAGGAATCGTGTTCGGGCCCGGAACTACAAATATTCGGGCAGGAGGATCCTCCCACGCCGCTCCAGCCCATCCCACCCCGTACACGCTCCCCTCCTCACCCACTTTATCATGTTTCCCACCCTCTTTTGTCCGTTTCCTTCAATCCCCACCACGCCCCCGGCAGACTCCTCTCCCGCTTACCCCTTTTTTTCATTCCGAACTCTTTCTGTCCCCGACCCCGCGCGTAATATCTCTTCTCGTTCACTGTCTCTCTCTCTCTCTCCCACCCCCTTTCTTTCTTCCTCCCTCTCTCTTTCTCCCTTCCTACTTCTCCTGCCCAGCCCGGAACCATTTTGGTCTTCCTTAATCCCCTTCTTTCCTCACCCCCTCGCCCTATTCCTTCCCCTCACGGACCTTTCTTCTCGCCTCGTCTCCTTCTTCGCACCCGATTTTCTCAACCCTCCCCCGAGCCTCCGTCCCCCCCAAAAGAACACTTTCACGCGCAGCCGTTCCCTCTCTTTCGAAAGGACCCCCAGCGCTCCATCCCTTCCGTCCCTTCCCTCCTTTTCCCTTCGTGAGTTTCATTCGTCGCGAATTTTCTCCGTCAACTCAACTTTCAATTTCAACGGTTTTCCACGTTTCGACGGTCATGATTTATGGCAAGTGTCCAAGCACGTAGCCAATAGCAGGGGTAGAGGTTCAAAAGGGTATTCACTCGCCCGTCCTCCACCACTGATTCCCTTCCCCTGTCCCCCATCCCCAGGACCCTTATATTTCTAGGGGTACATCTTCTTTGAACTGATACGTGAAGAGAAAAATATTAAACAACCTGCAGTTATTTTTTTATTTATCTTCGTCTTTCGTGGGCCATGCACTTTGTAATATACATTCAATGCATGTATGTCTATAATATTTATGTGATATTTATTATATAAGTCCAGCGGATGTTAATAATATCTATATGAAGTTAGCAACAGTGGAAAAAGACAAAAACACAGAAACGCACTAAAAAGGAAAAAATTCACTATTTTTCGAATTTTCGGTGGCTCAAGCCAACTTTATCAAGGAAGAAAAGGAAGGAAGTTCCTTAGCCAGTTAAAAAAGCTAAATAGAAAAGAAAGGAATTATTTCAGGACATCTGATTTTGGAAGTTAATCGTTAAATCCACTGATTCCAATCTTTCCATTTTCCTACTAACACATTCTAACTGATGGTTATTCCACAAGTTAAATTTTTAGGTTTTTTCTCTTTCTCTCTCTGAAATAAAAAAATTGCAACCACTAAATCGCCATTAGTTTGGCAGGAGTGGGCAGATCTCACTTAATACAACTGCATACTGAACTTCACATATTAGCATAGAGGTGTCCTCTCCACGTGTAACATAGGACTTCTTAGGAACATCTAATATAAAAGAAAACCTCATTGCTTGGATACCCCTGATCGATTTTCAAATTCGTTACCAATATCTGAAACCTGTCATAGCCGTCAGACACAAATGCTCTAATCACTAAGCTGACATGGCAACCTGCTACTGAGCATCATGGGTTATCAATCTGTTGATGGTTATACAGTCTATCTTCGGCTATCCTGTTGCATGTCAATCTCCTTAATCCTACAAATAGCTCAAACCCCTTACATTTTCCACGCATCATCCACTTATCGTAATTCATTTTTAAACTTTCCTTGATATTTTTACCCTCTCTACTTATGCAGTCTTCATCAAACTACCGTGAGCCCAACGTTTAAAGTTTTGTTCCATTTTCACGTTGGTGTGTGTGTACTTTTATTAGAAAATAAATTAAGAGATAAATATATTTTTGAAGCAAGATTTGAGGCTAATATAGGAGCATAACTGAAGCCTGGTCGTTATAATTTGGTTAAGCTTGCTCATTTTTTTATCAATGTAGTGAGCTTTAAACATGGTGATGTTGGTTAGAATAATGCTAATTGTCCTTCGTTAAGCTTTCAGTCTCATTTCTGTACTGCTCCATTAATTATACTCATTATATATAACGTAAAAATCAAATACTGGTCTATTATCATGCTTCAATTATCCCATAATATCCAGAGTACATAGCATTTTACTGCCATATGAAAAACCCCGTTAATTAACCCCAGGCCCATGAAGTATTATCAGTAATTAATATTTTTCTCATAGTACCTTGGTTGCAATCTCATGTAAAAAAAATTCTCATATTTTTGGCGCGTAACACTACAGTAAACAGAGCATATTATTAATTATTGGAGTTAATACCCCATTTTTTTACGTTGAATTAGTCTGTAAACTTAATTAAGCTATAATTAATTTTAAAGCTTGGTAATGATTTCAGAATGTTTTTTAGAATACCAATCTAAAAGTCTTACATGGAAATGAAATAAGTATCCTGACCAATGGATGGGAAACTTAGAAACTCAGGAATTTGAATGGAAAACTTTAATATAATTATTGAAACTATAAAATGTGTATACTTTATATTTATGATATATTTTGTATAGAGAGTATATATATACATGAGTAACGTATATATGCGACTTAATTTCTAATCAGAATGGTTTGAACCATTTACACATATATACTTAGTAAACTACCGATTAAGATCTACACATACACGCTTCCGTAGATAATTTTCCTGCATTCCCATTTAACACAATAATATCGTATTATTTTCCTAACGTGAGACGTCATTCGAAAGGGATTTTCATAATTATTGCATCTACTGATTTCGTACTTTCAACCCCCTAATCGACCCTATCTGTAATCGACTGATTCCAGCACAATGTTCAAAAAAGCCTTTTTCATTGTACCATCAATGAGAGAAAAAACAATTAATAAATCGTCATGCAAGAGAAACAGCAGCAGGAAATGGGTAGGGTTGTTATACGGAATGAGGGGAGAGAGGAAGTTTGTAGCATTGACGAGGGGCTTATTGCAGTGTTGAATGTCGGGTTGTTTTGTTAGGAGAGATACGGAAATTGTAACTGTAGCGTTTGGTAGCTGGCGTTCATCCAAAACCTACCTTGAACGGTAAATTACTAATAATAATACTTGATGACACTCATGGAAACCACACCATTCTTCTTTACTAATATAAGACAGTTGAAATTGTTTAAGAATAATAAATTATGCATTGAAGTTAACTTTAAACCAGGATCATTATTTGCCACGTCTTTAGGTGGAACCCTGTTTAAATTTAATGTATACTTAATTTTCCGTTGCCTATTTCAGCTTCAATAACCATGCTTCAAACACTGTCTAAGCCTTTATAAATATAGATTACAATTCCATGGTATGGCCAGTACTTTATTAATTCCTAACGGCTAAAATAGAATGCTTCTGTTTCCCCTTTAACTATTGCCACTAATATTTCCAAAATGAAATACTTTAATTCATCGTATTAATATATTTATAACTCATATGCAAGGACTTCGACAAAGAGCCCCCATTACTGTGTAAACATTCTGGGTTAACTGCAATCTATTAACCTACCCATCCTCACTTTAATTCATTTCATAAAGAAACAATCAGTCAAATTATACCTGGAATTCTGTGGCAAGGAATTCACATAATCTTGCCAAAATTTTATAATGTTAACAATATTAAACAAAGGGAAATAAATTGTGCTGAGGGAAAATATTACCCATGGGAATCGCCGTTCACCACTGTCATGATTCAGGCAATAATTCACCCATTTCGATGGCGCGAGCAGAAAATGGTTGATTGGGCCCATAAATGCAAATAAAACACATTTGGACGTCACAAATGAAAAGTTACTAGCCAAACGGTAGAGCGAGAGCACGAAGGCTTCTGAATCTCCGGTTCTGACATAAACTGCGTGAGTGTTCGAGTAAATTGTTGGAAGAAAAGGAAAACATTCTCCAGGAGAGACGCAGCATTACCTGGTAACATCGAAACGCGGGTAACCTGAAAACTACTGGACAGTAAAATTCTCAATCCGCCTCAACCCAATACGCTCCTCTACCCAAGCCAAACGACCCCAAATGCCGTAAACTTATCACCACTTTCTTTCCCGGAACCCACAAAATTAAACAGATAATCCGTGAGCTCTTCCAATTATTAACAACAGTCAGTCCACATCGCTTTTACTCCCACATTGTCCCTTCGCTTCGTTAAAACGCCCGTCGAACTTCATGTCGACGGGCGTTGAAACCCTTCATCTTCATGTCGACAAAACCACCTGCGAGCACCTCTGTCTCTTCCCCGTTCCAGTCCGCACCATGCAACCACCCACGCAGCAAACCCTGCCACATTCTAAGACCTGCCACCTCCCTTACTCCCAACTCCCAACCCGACGGCATCTGAACCTCAAAAAACATTATATATTCCCTCTCCTGTAACTCCTGCCCTGCCTTATACGTGGACGATTGCAAGACTACCCTTTCCCTCCGCATGAATTACCGCCGCTTTTCAAACAAATCCCCCATCTCCCATAATTATCTCATCCCTTCTCACACGACAAGTCTTTCGATGACTGCTTTTCGGTGATTGAAACTCTTCCCAAATCTGCAAGTAGCATAGAGGTGAGAACGGGTGACATGGCGAGTATCTGGGTGTCCCAGTCATTTAAACCCCCCAGGGTGAATCAAGTCCAATCAATTCATTCAACAGCCGCCTACATATCCCCTTGCACCCCCTAGTCCGTTTCCTATTCGTCCCTTACCTCCCTCAACGTTCCCCCACACAGTTCCTCCCCGTTCTTTCCCCGAGAACGACATTCTGATGGTGACGGCCGTGCCGTCGAAACGTCAACACTACATATGTGAGTGTCCTTTCTTTGTGTTTTAAAAATCTACATCAGTGTTTTTATATGTTTGTGCGTCGCCGAAGAGCGGTCTATTTCGAAGATATACCTGTATAAGCATATGTGTTTGTGTGTGTATATATATATATATATACATACATACATACATATACATATATACATATACATATATACATACACATATACACATATACACATACACATATACACATACACATATACACATACACACATACACATACACACATACACATACACACATATACATATACACATATACATATACACATATATATATATATATATATATATATACTACCTTGATCAAAAATTTCCCGGAATTTATTCAGAAAATTAAAAATACAAGTTTATTCATCTAAATCTATATTGTCCCCTTCAAAGTAATCCCCATCGACTGCAACACACTTATGCCAGCGCTTGATCCAATCCTCGAAACATTTTTTATATTCGGTTTTCGGTATGTCCATCAGTGCTTCCTGCGATTTTTCCATTACTTCCTCTCGGCTGCTAAAACGCGTTCCCCGTAATGGTTTTTTAACTCGATTGAACAGAAAGAAGTCACAGGGAGCCAAATCAGGTGAATTCGGTGGCTGTTGGATGGTATTTGTTGCATTTTTCGTCAAAAAATTACGAATAATGATAGCACTGTGCGACGGTGCGTTATCATGGTGCAAAATCCACGAGTTTTCTGCCCACATTTCTGGTCTCTTTCGGCGAATTGCTTCACGCAAACGTCTCATAACGCCCAAATAATACTCTTTGTTTACTGTCTGGCCTTCTGGCAAAAATTCATGATGCACTACACCGTTGTAATCCATGAAAACCGTCAGCATTGCCTTCTTTTTTGACTGAAAACGACGTGGTTTTTTTGGTCTCGGCTCATTTGGTGAACGCCATTCACTTGCCTGATGTCTGGATTGCGTGTCGTACTCATAAACCCACGTCTCGTCTCCAGTAATGATCCTTTTGATGAATGTGGGATCGGATTCAGTCTCGCAAATCATGTCTTTTGCGACGTCAACACGGTCTCTTTTTTGCATGAAATTGAGATCTCTTGGCACCAACTTTGCTGCTACACGACGGAAACCCAAATCATTAACCACAATGTCTTGGGCGGATCCATAGGCAATGTTCAAGTCCTCCGCTATTTCTCTGATGGTTAATTTGCGGTTATTGACCAACATTTCTTTTACTTTATCAATTTTTTCACCGACTTTCGATGTCGATGGTCTGCCACTGCGTTCATCATCTTCGATTGACTCACGACCACTTCTGAACCGCTCGTGCCACTGGTAAACGACCGTTTTTTTTAGAGAATCGTTGCCGAAACACTTTTCCAACATTTCCAACGTCCGTGCGCCACTAAATCCGTTTTTTACGCAAAATTTAATACAAGTTCGTTGTTGCAAATTTAAATCCATTTCTGCAATTGTAAAAAATCGCCAACACACACAGAGATAGATGTACTCTTGGCTACGTAACTTTTGCAAATGTCAAGTTATGACACTAAGATTTAAAGGGAATATCAACAACAGATGTACCAATTTAACAAAAAAAACAGAACTCAAATCGGAACGATGGGAGCGCCACACGGTGGTTATTCCGGGAACTTTTTGATCAAGGTAGTATATGTATATATATATATGAAACATGGTGCTGACGGAGAATGCTGTATGGAGAATGTTGAATGGACAGACAAGGTGAGGAACGAGGAAGTATTGAAGAGCAGAGGAGGATAGGGCCACATGGAGGACTCGACGGCAAAGAAGAAATAGATGGATTGCACACACATTGAGGCATTATGTATTGATAAGGAATATTATAGAAGGGAATAAATAAACTGACTGGCTGATGTGATACTCTGGATATGTCGTTTGTGAAAATAAAAATTGACGTCGTGAAGTATGACGAAATGACTAATAATTGAAAAGGAAGGAAGTGTGGAGCATCATTTCATTTATCCAGGAGACACGAAGTATCTTTTAAACTTTCAATTGCATAGCATATACACATGCTCCCTATTTGTTCAATTGCCAGTTCAATTGTCAGGGATATATTTCATGGGGCTATGCGAAACATCATATGAACAAGTAGGTACCACATGCCAATGAGCGAGTATAATGGCTACATATTTTTGTTTATTATTTTTGTACACAAATGCAGAAGATAATAAAAAATATGTTTTTAAAATGTTTCTCTAAAGCGCAATAACTTTGAAGCTTTACGAGTACACTAGGTATGAATTTTAAGTGATTTTGTACTATGAAACCTATATACAGGAAAGTATAAGTCGTAAACAAAAATACGCAAAACTACTCTCCTAATCTAGCTAATTACTGCCTAACGACTTCACTTAGCAAATTTTGATGCCAAATATGTTACAACAATGATATAAATTTTTTAAAAACAAATGCAAAAATCAAGTTTGGTAACTTTTTAACCCAAACGCTGGAGATTTTTTATAGTTTTTCTTTCATTTTCAGCCCAAAAGCTCCATATAATGAGGTTAAGAATTCGTTTTTTATTTAATACTAAAAACTAACTATTTTACATATATCAGTCCTTGTAATCCATATATGTTCATTATATGTAATCGTATTTGTTCTTCTGCTGCTGTTTTCGATGTCTCAATGCTGTAATAAAAGTTAAGGCCGTCTGCAATATAATTTTTTACGAGCAGTTTCATCATGAAAAGAATTGCACGATTAGCCGTTAATAGTTATATATGTTATGAGAGAAAACATTCTTTGCCTGTCTTCCCTCGCTTCTTACATCTCTGGTGATCTTACCACCCCAATAGGAATTAAAGAAAGCTCTTCTAGCCTGTTTGAGGGTGTCAATGTTTTACTTGAAAATATTCACCGAACACAATAGAGTGCGGTGAAGTGGAGGGATTGGAGCATTTATACTCATAGGTATCAAATTGTGAGCGTGGTAGCAAAACAAGTCATCACCATTTAATGCCGCTTGACTGCTTGCCGACTGAACCCGTCAGCGTAGTCCTGGGAAGATGAGCCTTCACTTGGAGTGCGTCAAATATATTCATTACCTGGTATTCGAGCACCGAAATGAATACTTAAGTACCTAAATGGATACACGAGTCCCTGGATGAATACTTGAACACTCGAGTGAATAAATGAGTACGTAGATGAAAACATGGGTGCATACCCGAATGAGCCCGTGAATACATGAGAATCGGGGTTCTGAGTCTGCCTTGCTTCTCGTAACCCAGTGTACTCCTATACTCCGTCATATGATGATAACTTTCGCATGATTACACGATCACCTCAGCATCCTGAGTACCTGAGTACACCTGAAAGGCTCGCATAAATACCAGAGTTTTTGTAGAGCCCATTGAATGTCGTAACCGAACAAATTCCCAAGTTTTATATGTACTTATATGAATGAAACATGATGTAGAAGTATTCTTAGCTAGCTTCATGGGTTGAGAACTAGAAAGGGATTTTCCAGGATTCTAATGTATTAGTTGAAATCATAAATGTCTACATTGGAAGATTCGATACGAATGTATTTCGAATAATCCCGAGAGTTAGGCGAAAATAAATACAGCACAAGCTACTGGCTAAGGACTTTTATTTACTATTAGACTTTTCCTTTGCTCTAAAAGATTTTGTCTTCGTGAGAGCATTGGTGAAATCGTCTATCAGCATTAGCGCGAATAATACACTTATTTAAAAAATTAAGAATAAATGCGAGTTAAGAAGAAAAAAAATTTAAAATTCCATGAAAAAACCGAATGATTGGGTAGAAAAATAGTGTATCAGAGAAATACAATGAATACGGATTACATAAGATTTTGCCACGGTGTTTGATTACGCGGATGGAAATGGTGGCAGTGCATTCGCTAGAACTATGTATTTCCGTTCGAGGAATTTATCGGACAGGGAAAGTTGGATTTTGCTACTAAGTTCCTACTAACGAGAGTGGCAGATATATTCCTTGGACCGAAAGACATCACCCTGATAGTCTGAGCACCATCATAACCTACTTCCAGTTTAATTGATTCAACTCCAATGGCGTGTGTCAGTAGAGTGATTGTGTGCATCAGTGTACAATGCTGTCGATTTCAGTTGGCCTACAGCGGCACCGGATGTTACGTGCGATAACGCATAGAAATTTTACTACCGCTGAAACAAATAGTCAGTTGAAGTATATTTATTACTACAGGAGACTCACAGAGATTATTTTATTCTCTCTAGCCCAGCTAGATGATGACTGTATGTGTTCAAAGAGGGAAACCAATTTAAAAAGAAGGTGGACTCGGAACTCCACAGTCACTGATTTCACGGAAGTAAACACGGATAAAACCGCTCCTATAATGAGAGAGGACCGTTGAATAATGTTAAAAGCACTACGAAGAATAATTAAAACTTCAATAGTTGCTGCACATATGCTGGTAAGTGTAACCGAAAATATTCACTTGATATATGTTTGTGCGAAGGTGTAGGCAAACTGAATGTTTCAAATTTCACCGGCTCCCGCTGATGTAATAATGGAGTCATATCAATGAAACTATCGCCATATCCACATTACAAATTAAACTAACAGCATGACTTCATATTACTACAATAAATACAAATATCTGAATATTATTTTAAAATTAATACAAACATTTAGAATTTAATTATGCCGGCAAAAAATTATGGGCTCTCTTTTTTGATAGACCCTCATATACTTTCTGCCTCTTCATATTCAAACAAATTTTATGGGACGTGTTTAATTATTCTGTAAATCTGTCCGTAAACTTGCTCTATAAATTAAGAGTTTGTTTTACTTTCATAAAAATATGATTTTTATTTTTCGAAAGCGTTTTACAGAACCCGCTCTAGCATAAATGTCGAAGAAGTTCAATTTATATTTCAAAATATCACTATGTAGATTGATTACTGTCAGTGTCTGTAGGAAATTGCTCAAATAAGCTTGTCATTTGAAATGAAAAAATAATTTAAGGCATTGTTAATAAATCTCGAGTAGTGCCAAGCAATCTTTGCGCATGGTGTAATTATAATTTTCCCATAGATGTGAGTTGACCTGGATTTGAAATCGCAGTAGAAAAGATAAAATTAAAGGAAAAGTATCATCAATAGTAGTATTTTCCATTTTGATTACAAAAAAATTAAAAGAATCCGAAAATCCATACGGAAACGGGAAGCTCGAATAAATTGAGAGCGAAATAGATTTCGACGGGAGAATACGTTTCATGAACACTGCGCTTTGACCTTGGCGGTGGCATCATTGGTAGGGAAATGTAAGTATGTGAGTGTTTGTCCATACAACTGAAGGAGAGGAGTAAAAAAATAAAAATATATCTCTGTAAACACCAGTTATATGGGAGTGAATAATATTCGCGCGAGCAAATGGCGGAGAAAAAAATGTTGGAATATGTGGAAATTGGAAAATACGTACCCTATATGCATGCTTGGAAGGGAGCCGAGTCGCCGAGGAGGTAAAGCAGGTCCAAAGCAAGTCCCCAAAGCAGGAAGAAGTAGGAAGGATATTCTTGATACAAATATATGCATGTGTGTGTGTGTGGAGAAAAAGGATTTTTATCAAGGGAAAGGAATATTGGAACTCATTCAATCCATTAGCTCCCTACTTCCCGCAGAAAGTTATTATTTCGCGTTAATTTCAGTTTCCTCAATGAACTGCGCCAACACGTCATCATGTGCAGTTATTTTCCTTTCCATTTGATCAAATTTATGTATTTCCCAAGGCAGGATACAATACGTTTTCCGTCTACGTTGGCACGCAAAAAGGATTGGAATTATGTCACCAGTCATCCAGGTGATTTAACGGGAAGTGAGATGTACAAGGGATTGTTACACCGTTTTTTAGATATCCACCTCTCCTTAAATCAGTAAGAAATTAGCCTGTATAATGTGAATGATTGAGGAAGAGCTTACTTCGGTTAAAGTGGTATCGTCAAAAAGAGGAGTTATAAATGAAATGCTTACCATTTGCAGTGTACCCTATTAATACTCAACTATTCACTGCAAGATAGTGTTTCTCATCGCAATTTCATTTTGGAAGAATATATTAAAACTTCCCACAAAGAAGTTATAATTCAGGTGAGCTCAAATTAATTGACATTCATTATAAATTTTGAGTTAGGTGACCAAGATTGGTTCAATTGACTATTTTACATGTATAAATACCTGTAAGTGTAGTTATATATATGCATAATATATAACCACACAGGACTTTATGTATGATTTTATATATATATATATATATATATATATATATATATATATATATATATATATATATATATATATATATATATATGCACACACACCAAGATAGCACTAAACAAAAACCCAAAAAGTCACACGTATTCCGAATTTTCGGTGGCGATACTATCTTTCTCAGGGGATAGTGGGAATGTGTTCCTTCTCTCCTTTGAGAAAGTTAGTATTGCCACCGAAAATTCGGAATACGTATGAGTTACTTTTTTGTGTGTCCCTATGTTTTTATTTTGTTCGCTATTTCTATCTTGGTGTGCATTATTGTTCATATCCATGACACTTTCATATAAGTTTTACGTACATATATATTAGAATTGTTTGTAAGAATAAGATTATAACATTTCAAATGGTGGTGATCATAAGGCATGATGAAAGATACACGAGTACTCTTCTCCGGCTGGAGTTTTTAGTGCAAAAAGAAAGCAGTGATTATAGTTGGATAATAAAATGAGTAATAATTAACTGGGTACATATTAAGTCAAATTTTTAATATATATTTTGTCAAGTCGTATGGTCCTTCATGGTGACGGTTTTTTCTTGAAAAAAATTGAACTTTTCAATATGTTGGGATAATAACCAATCAAACCAACTTAATGCAATGTCTGAGGCAAATACCGAATCATATGCTAATAAAAAAGATTAAAACTTGAAATTTTCCAATTGCCAACAGGTAGTTGAAAGTTGGACCGTTTGATTGAATAAGATTTAAATCATCTGATAAAAGACCCAACACAGGTATTCAAACTTTCCAGGTAACCCAAGAAAGTTCCTTTTAGTGTATATTTTACCTCACGCCAACTGTTGCAAGGTGACTCGAGAATGTGCCCTCCATTTGATTCAATACTGCCTTTAACATGCAGAAAAACTTCTCTCACATCATAAAGACAGGAAAATGCTTCGCTAAAACTATCGAGCACATTTGGCATGGAATTTTCAGATTTATGATTCTTTTATTCAATGGAAATAAGTAATTTTTCGTTCATTTTTAAAACTCTTTGGTTCGACTTTACTAAATACTTTGACATTACATTACTTTTTTCGAAACTAGAAATAATAAAAATACTAACTTTTGGATTGTGAAATTTTGGTAAATTTTTTTAATCAATAAACATGACTTTATTTTGAATTTAACGTTTAAAACGCATTACAAAAATATGTATGCTGATAATTTTGATTTACTACTTTAATGACCAGTTTTTGAGAACAAAAATGAACCGAAAGGTGGAACGCAAGAGTTCGTAATCCCTCATCGCATATCTCCTACACTGCCAAAGCGGCACAAAGAAGTGAACTGACTCCGTACTATGAGGATCGCTTCTAAACCTCGTCGTTCCTAGAAACAATGCCATATATCCCGGCATCATCGGAAGAAGACAACTCTGGACGGAGAGGAAAAAAATATCTTCTAGATTCCACGAGTACTAGATTTCCCTGTATGTGGAGGAGTAGATGACGGCAGGGCTACGACATGATCTTGTTCCCCTTGCGCTATCCCTCGCCCAACTCCACTACTCTCTCTCCCAACCTCTCCAACTAGGCCGACCTATTCCCAGAGAAGTCACTGAGAGGTGGGAGGAGAAGTAAGTTGGGCGGAAGAGAGCGGCGAGGTCGTGGATGCATGGCATGGATGCAGGCAAGGCTACAGAAAGAGAGGCGGAGAATGCGAGGGGTCACGCAGGGACCAGGGGGTTGACGTAGCTTTGACTCGGCGACCCCTAGGCCACAAAAGAGCCGGGGCCAGCCGGACACGGAGAGGAGGTCCGGCGGGGTCGGGTGCAGCGTGGCGCATGTATCGCACGTACCCTGAGGGGAGAACACGACTCGCGGACTCGCGTTGTCCCTGATTCCAATAACTTTTGTCCCTGCTTTTTTCTCGTGCCCGCCCTTTTATTGCACACAGACATATCGTGGCGCAAGGCCTGCACCGTGGTTTTTGTATTTATCTCGAAACACGGGCGCACATAGCAAGTTACCAGCCTATCTTACATGTTTTGACCATCTGCCCGTACGTAAGAGGAATGTACAATTTACTTGTTTTTGACTTTATTTGTGTACGCTGAAACAATATCACTATCGGCACGTTAACATTAAATCTGTTTCAAACAGCCAACAAGTAATTCCACTGACTCTTAAATTATTTCCCTTGCCCTCCTATCTGCACTGCCAACCTGAAAGCCTCCTAACTACCATTGTTTTATTTTGACCAAGTACTAAACCACGATGAAATTACGAGTATTTAGTTCAAGAGGATAAGTTATAATTGATGACCTCCCATTAACGTACTTAGCTACATAAAATAGTGCTATTTAAAGGCAACCTTTTTTATTTAAGTTTTTCTAATTTAAACTTAATCTGAGGGCTTGTTCATCGTTGCTTTTCAGTAAGTACCCATATCACCCAAGCAACCCCATTTAAGTTTCCAAGGCTATCGGTCAAACTATCTCCGAATTTATTTGGTGACACTGAAGTTGGTGATTTTGATGAGAATGGAGAAATGACTTGCACAAACTATGAAAATGACACATTCAACACGTAATCTAACCAGCTTTCACGTGTTCCAAAGGATTCATTGCCTCGGCATAAAATGAAAATTTTATTACGCTTTCGGAAATCTGGAATTAGCGGTAAATTTTTATCTGTCAAATGCACAAGCAGGTACTGAACATCAGCCCTTGGACACATGGCCTTGGATAAGGGTTTCAATCGACAAATATTTAGAGTCGTTGATAGTAGTATTCGCAAGTACAATTTTACCCTGTCACGTAAAGAAAATATGAATTTAATAATGACGAGTAGAATTCTATACAAAAATATCGCTACAGAGATGTGCTCTTTTTCTATTAGCTTAATATAGTAAAATGAAGTATCACTCTTGTGGTACTTCATTGTACTCTTATAACTGGGTGGAACACCCTGGCATTGACTTCATCTCTAGTCTCAGGTGTAAATGCAATGAAATAATTTGCACAATGGTACAAATTCATTCGGGTAATCCTCATTGAAGAAAGACAAAATTGAAGAAAAAAATTCGAACCGATTCCGGAATACTGCATATGTTTTCATTGAAACTTTAGCAAATGTAAGGCACTGAGCAAGCTGGATTTACTTCATTAGAGGCAAATTAAATCTACGTGACCAATACTCCGTCATCAATCTATACGTTACTGTATGAGGGTTGCACAATTCAAATGAATTGCATATCCTATAAAGCAAAAGGTTTGTAATCAAGAAATAATGGTCCAAATTCCTGTTCGGTCTTCACATACGTAGGCTTACTATCTGAAAAAGGTTTTCCATGATTGATTCGTAATGCTATAGCAGGAAATGGCTAGAAGAAACTGAAACTAAACTATTCACTTCTTAATAAAATGTTAGTGCACTTTTTAATACCACTTCAAATGTATGTATGCGCTTTTTGGAATAGATATACCATGCATTAAGGTATAACCCTACATTGAATATTAAAAACGCGAAAATTAATATCATAAATGTGAGATTGTTAAAAAAACAACCTTTCAATACATTTCTGTTTGATATCTTGAGTCTTTGATAGGAATACATGCGTAGGAAATCTTAGCCTATGAAGAACTTAGGTGAAATATTGAAATACCTATCTTCGGAAATGTCCTCAATTTTTTAATTTTTGATATACAGTATATTCCTTAACCTTAACTTTTCCTCTGTACTCTGCTAAATGCCTTCTGGAATGTTACGTGGAACTAGGGAATATCTGAGTCTTATTCCGGATTCCTGTCGCCCGGCCTACTCCTTACTGATATACAGGGTCGCACCCAAAAGAGGTAGGACTGATTTTTTCACAAGAATGTTATTGACGATATACTTACATCGACTTAATAATCTTCAAAGTATGCTCCTTGAGCTGCTACACACTTAGTAAACGTTGCTCCCATTCCCCGTACGCACGCTGGAAATTTTCCTTGGGGATGCCGTTGATGACCCCCGTCGAAGCCTCTTGAACGGCCTTTATCGAGTCAAAAGTCGTCCCTTGAGCTGTCTTTTCATCAGGGGGAAGAAGAAGAAGTCCGGTGGTGCCAGATCGGGAGAATAGGGCGGGTGCGGCAACGTGGCAACGCCGTATTTGGCCAGGAGCTGTATGACGACGAGCGCGCCATGGCAGAATTTTCGGCACCATCTTGGCGCACACCTTGCGTATAGCCAAATCCTGTGAAATCATGTGTTGGACGTTGGATGCAGACAGACCCAACTGGTTTGCAATTTCTTCACTGGTTAAGCGTCGGTCTGTGTTCAGCAGTGTCCTCACTCTGTCCACATTCGTGTCGGTACTTGCCGTCGACGGCCGTCCGGAGCGATGGTCGTCTTCAACGAGCTCCCTACCCTCTTTAAACAACTTGTGCCACTCAAATACTGTGGAACGGCTTAAGGCAGTGTCCCCATAAGCCTGCTTGATCATATCGAGGGTCTCCGTTGCCGTCTTCCCGAGTTTCGCACAAAACTTCACGGAATAGCGTTGCTCTAAATTCAGATTCATTTTGTTTTTCGACGCGGACAAAAAACTTGCTTCACTAAAAACGGTGTCCTCACTCAACGACAGCCCGCAGGCGACTGAGGTTGGTGTTGGTCTGTTGATAAGAGCCTCCTCCACCTTACCCTGCCAGGCAGACCCCCCTCCATCGCTCCGTTCGCACCAGAGAAAATCAGTCCTACCACTTTTGTGTGCGACCCTGTATATATATATATATATATATATATATATATATATATATATATATATATATATATATAAAATTATGCATCTTCCCTCTTTCTCGTCTCAAAATAAAAATTTATTCACCAATTTGCTCATTTTTAATGATTATGCGTATACCTTGCTTCGTGTGAAACTAAACTTAATGCACAAAGTAGTTGCATATTGCTGCATTTTTATTTGCTGCTATGGGATTAAGTATTGACCTGAGTTCATTAAATAGCTGATTTCCTTCCCTACATATGCTACAAATTACTTCCATTAACCTAATTAATAATATACATGCATACCTAAACACATATGTTGGTGTATATATATATATATATATATATATATATATATATATATATATATATATATATATACATATAAAGCCATAAACACAGTAATCAACCCGAAGGTCGGTTTTGTAGGTGATGGTAGAGTTCTCCCAGTACTAAGCCCAGGCGTGTGAAAATTCACACATCAGGGTATGGGGACCAGTTCCTTTCCATGTGCCGGTTATGGTTTCCCAGGAAGACCTGGTACCCGAAAAATCACATAGCTTGGGTGGAGGTGCAGGTGCCCAGAGTGTCTTGCCCGGGAATCGAACCCGGGCCCCTCCGGTCAGCAGTCCAACACTCTACCCCCTTGACTACCACGACCCACACATATATATATATATATATATATATATATATATATATATATATATATATATATATATATATATATATATATATACACACAAACACACACACACACGCACAAATATATGATACGCATGCGGACACGTATTCTTTAAGGATATGGTGAACTTGCTTCGTCAAAGCTGATATAATCAGGCTTTAAATGTGTTTGATACATTTCTTAAGTTGCTAATTATATATTTTTGTAAGCTTTGAGCCGACGTTTTTCAATGAATTAACATGAGGGTTATATGAAACCTTTAGCATAATACAAATACCTTATGATGACAGCCCTCACTTTTCTTCGAGGGAAAACTAAGCCGATATTAGTTTTCGGAAACTAAGGATAATACTACCATGAGAACTTGAGAAAACTTCTCTCTGCGGAAATATGAAACATGCAATATGTTGCGTGCGAAATTGAAAAATTGAACCGCGGTGTGCGAGCAGAGGGAGGTATGAGAGAGGAGAAAGGGGTGTGGTGGGAGGTGGTGGGGAAAACGGTAAGATGAGCAGGAGGAAGGAAATGAGAGGGACGTGCGTACACTGTGCCCGTACTCAAAAGTATACCTCGCAATATGTTACGCGATGTTACACCAAGGAGGAACTGGAATAAAAAGAAATCTGTGAAATATTAGCGGCCTTTGGACGCGATGCCTCTCCGCCGCAATCCGCCCTCCACGCCCCATCTCCCTCAACAGGAATGTTCGGCGAGGAGGAGATTTTCCGTAGCTGGAAGTATACTGAGCGGGGAGGCATTGGGACGTGCCTATCCCCCTCTCTCCCACTGAGGCAGCCGGGGGTGGAATGGGATTTCGGGAGTCGCGCGACGAAGCGGCGCCGAGGGCCGTCGAAGGGGTATCGCCGGTCGCTCTCCCGGTTCTACTCATTCCTTTGGGGGTGGGGAGGAACACAAGGGCATTTATCCCCGGATGAATATTCGCTCCATTTACATATATTTCTGCCGTGCACTCTTTGGGTACTTTTTTCATGTATGTCTTCTCAAATGTCTCGAAGATGGTGAAAGGTCGTGTGTGTGGTAGTGGATTGGAAAAATAACAGAAAACATCAATTAAGATTAGGAATACGACGGTATCACTTGCGTCTAAATGTTAGCTTCGAATCCTGCCCGATTCGTTTATAAATGTGCTCCTCTCGGGGTAAATTAAATTAGTCTGGTCTTAAAATTTTCTGATTTCCATAGCGTAACCCCTCAGATGAATTTAAGACATTTTTGCCTCGGAATTATATTTGAGTCGGGTGTTTTGTTTTGTAGAAAATTCGAATAATTAATTAAATTTTCTGGTTGAGGAAACTCCTAACCTTTGGTTCTTGCACCCAGGGGTCATTTGATCCGTGAAATCGTTTATATGTTAACCAACTTCGATGTAGTATTTAGAAGTCAAACTATGAATAAAGTCATCAAACATTCTCTTTAACTAGGTGATTTCTTGAAAGCACAGGAAACATTTTCACAGCTGAAAGTTATCAATGCAAATATAAGAGTATCTGTGGTTGAGACTTGTATTTCCGTCTTAATAGCGTTTGTTTCCAGAATTTATTATTCAATAAATCATATTCCAGTTCCATTTCTCACGAGACTACTGGTGAGTTTTTTTACAATGCGGAGGCAGCTTTCCCCAAGAATGAATCATTATCGTACACTGGGATACTTTATTAAATAATATCTATTTTCCACTAGAAGTAGAATTAATTATTTCGGGATAGATTTTAAAATCACTGCTTTCTAATCACTAGAAAATGAGTCGTAACTTTTAAAGTAATTCCAATGAGAAATAATTACATGATACAATATCATGTCCTATTGCCACCATTTCATGCCAAATTATCCACAAATAGTTTCAATAGAAGCATCTCGTGGCCTGCGTTTTCCATCGGGATTAGATTTTACATTTTCTTTTCTTCAGGCTATCAAGTGGTCGAGTTACTCGAGCTTGTTTGCAACTTTTAATCCGAGGGCTTAATAGGTGAACGATTAACCTACTAATATTGTCCATCTTAATTTAAGCTAGAGACCGTTCCTTCCTTAGACTTCCAGGGGAACCTTGGAAAGAATAAAATATCAGGAGACACCAATCCGAACATAAAACATCTATGAAGAAATGAAACTTGACTTATGGACCCATTAGTGCTACTAATTATCCAATATTTTTATGCATTGTTTTCATGGCTTCCGTGCCGTTGTGGTTTAATCAATTGATACCCAGCAATTGAAAAATGAAAATTTAATAGTGATTTGTATTTTATTTCATGTAGTGTAATTAGGCCATACCTTGCTTCGGTATGATTATTCCAAGACGATTCTTTCCGTCCAGACCACTTTGCTCTGTCTTTTGCCCCGAGATAGGGCCCGACCCATGTTTTCTCACACATAGATGGAACGTTTATATATTAATGTAATCTTTCTCATTTAACTGACTCGCGCACGTCATCGATCGATATATCACCCTGAAATATACTCCCGGGCTTGAGGTAATCTCCTCGGAGCTGTCATTTCAAGGCGATGAATATATCCACGGAGGAAGAGTAGTGGGGGTGGAATGTCGATAGAAACTGGGCGGAGTAAGCAGGGAGGTGCGTCGGCTATCCGGACATGACATCAAAAATAAAAATATATGGTTTATCAAGTAGAAGTTCTCCTTTAGTCTCATTTAATTGACCAAGTTATGAGATAAACTGCATCTATCCTTCAACTTCTACGCTATAAATATTCATAAATTTGTTAATCTTCATTTTGCAACAATAGGTGCATTTAAGTAGGATGGACTAAACTAGAGAAGTTGAAAAAAGTTTATGTAAATGGATAATATTTAGGGTAAAATTGGCATAGAAGTGGCAGAAATAAGTTAAGAGTTGTGCTCGCGAAGGAAATATTTACGTGTGCAAGAAGGGAATTGCTGCAGGCACACTAAGAGAAGAAATTTCATTTATTGATTATTTAATCTAATTAGAATGGGTTTCCAACTCCGGGTCCTTTCTTAGGATGGCCACATACAATGAAATTGACGGATACTTTATCCTTCGATCTCTTCCAATAGTCATTAAAATTAAAACTTATTCCATTGGAATAAACGACTCAGTTATATGAAACAAATTTTGGTAACAAAGAGAAATAATTCATGATCTACAGCAGAATTTTGAAAATATATCCCAGCTGAGCATAATTAGTGGTAACCATACACATGCTTAACCATACACAATCGCAAGCATGCAAAATCCATGGCAAACACTCCGGTTCATGAATAGCTGCCATTAAACGATATGGCATCACCCAATATTATGCAACAGTATGTGAAGCCCTGGGGTTTCAAGAACTTAGCTAGAGCACACTTATTTAAAAAGTATGAGTTGTACAATATTAATTGTAAGGTCAAAGAATATAATCCAAATATTTTACCTCAATGGCTATTTGAACAATGACGGCACAGTGAGGGAGAGAGATGCTGTCGAAGCCATGAAATTGATTAGTTGTTTATTCCTCTAGTAAAAACTGCGACCACAGCCACAAGTGAGAGAGAAAGAGAATGAAATTACGAAAAAACATTTGAAAAAAAAGTCTTTCCTTTACGAGCTTCTCCCTCTGTAATTCCATTTCTGATATCCTAGCACGTGCTCTAAGCGCTCACTGCACTGTATAGTGCATGTGAAAACGCAGGTTGCTTTAAAATACCCATTTTTTTAAATTTTTTCTTATATCTAAACTGAAAATTAATCCTTGGTACCTGTAAGTTTACCCTGGATTAGCCCTAGGCGTTGGTGGTGATTCTCAATGAAAAGTTTTCTATTTCAATACGAGTTATCAATTTTTACGCATGGAAAAAATCTGTCCAGAGAAATTCCGAATAGATTTCGTACTTTTCGTGGAAAGCTACTCAATGTTTACATTTTGAAAAAAAATATGAACATTTTTTATATCTTCCCTAGTTTTCTGTTCTTAATATACATAAATGACTTAAGCACACACGTTAGTAGCAATCTAAGGTTATTTGCTGACGACACGGTGATATACAGGGAAATAAGGAGCCAACTAGATCGCGAGCTACTCTCTAGAGACTTAGACAATATCTCGGGATGGTGCAATAAATGGGGATTAACACTTAATATAGATAAATGTGCAGTTTTGAAATTTTGGAATAAAGGAAGCGAGGAACAGGATATAAACTACAAAATAGAGGGTTCAGTATTGACTACGGCAAATCAAGTTAAATATTTGGGGGTTGTTCTAACACCACGCCTTTCATGGGGAGCACATATCAGGACAATATGCGGATCAGCTTTAAAGAAACTTGGCTTCATAAAACGGGTGGTGGGGAAATGTAATGAAAAAGTTAAAGAGAGGTGTTATTTTGCTCTAGTTAGACCTCATTTGGAATATGCCGCAAGTATTTGGGATCCGTGGGAGAAAATTTGGCAAAAAGAATTAGATAAAGTCCAGAGAAAATCCGCTAGATTCGTTAAAAATTGTTATGATAAAAACACAAGTGTGACAGGTCTCTTAGGGGATTTAGGCTGGGAACCACTTGAAGTGCGGAGAGAACAAGCGAGGCTTAGACTTTTAGAAAGGTTCAGAACAAACGAGTTTAAATATGACACTGAAGGAATTATAATGGCCCCACACTACTTAGGTAGATCAGACCACAAAGATAAACTAAGGGAGATAGATTCCAAGACAGATAGGTACAAATACTCATTCTTTCCCCGAACAATCAGTAATCATAATAGCAAGAAACCGAAGTCACTTTAGAAATATTAAAAACTTTGAATTTACAAGTCGGAACAAAATTAAACACTATAGAGATGTTAGGTATACTTTCAGGTGCATGTGTATGTTAGTTGGTAGTTTGAGTGTTTGCATGTGTGTGGGGTGTAAGTGTTCATGCATGAATGTATGCCATGTTTTTTTTTTATATATGATTTTCTCGTTATTGCATGCGATTTTTTTTTTTTTAATTTTTCTTTTCTAAATTATGGGTGGTGTCCTAGCACCCCCCGCCACACGCCCTTGCGGCGGCTTGCGGGGTATTGAGTAGATGTAGATGTAGTTTTAATTTAGGATGTAGCCACCATAAAACATGACATCTCAAACAAGACGGTTTCCGTAAGCTCTCAAAATAAATAAAACCGGATAGCTATTACGATATGAGCTCCGGTCTGTGGGTTGGAAAGATAAAGATCAAATGTATTGATATGGAAAACCACCCATATTGGTAATCGAATCGGAGTAAATATTATCAACAACCTGACTCTCTTAGTCATACCGGCTAATATTTAGTCAGAAGTCAAGTTCAGAACTGAGTTCCCTTGATAAGCATAATAACTGTGGCAATTATAGCAACGTGTGATTGTATTGTAATGAGCTTCAGCACAATTGTAATGCACCTATGACTACGTGACAAGTTCTTTACAAGAGTAAGGCCAACGCAATAAACTATTTTCTATGAGATAAAGGATTATTTAAGGTTATCTGTGCAGAAAAATTTGCTTTATTTCCTTCACAGTTCCCTCACAATTCAATCATCCTTCGCAACTGATTTTATGTGACGACAATACTTGCAATTTGCATTTTTGGTAATTGTGCCTCCCATGAAAAGCCCCTGCTTCCCTTACTTCACTCTCTCCCCAGAAAAAATGTAACGAAACACCAAGTGATTGCTCAGAGTAAAATACTCCGCCCACACACTCCACCGAAAAACAAGAAATACCTCCGCCAACGATACCAAATGGGGATGAAATACAGGTAATACAAAAATCACCAAGGGTCCTGTTGAATGTTTACTGACGCATGTTTGCCGTGGAAAAAACTCGGCTCCATCATCGTCAACAGTCAACAAGAAGCATGTTTATTTCTGCTTTAGAGAGGGAGTGAAACCGTACCTTTTAAATTCCTATATGCGAACACGGGACCTAATAAGAATTCCTGACTTTCCTCTTGACTTTTTTCATACTCGTTTCCCTCCTTCAGTCTTTCCTCGCTCCTTCTTTCCTACTTCTCCACCCCGCCAACCCTTCCACTCGCAATTTTTTGGATAGGAGAAGCCATCCCCGGACACATACGGCCGTCCCCTCCCTTATCTTCTCCCTCTTTCCGCTTTGCTCTTCCGCCTCCGTCCCTTTTCCACCACTTTGAAGGCCTCTTCTTCTTTCGCCTCCCATCGCTTCCCTCCGCAAGTCATAAGAGTCCGCTCTCCGAAAAGTGAGGACCCTTCTTAGCGTGCACCGCCAGCCCGGATTTTCTTTCCACTTATTAATTTCCAACTTTCCCCCACCAGAGGGCACAACCCGCTCAAACCCCCCATTCCCCTTTAATGCTACCCCTCGGCGCATTCCCCGTCACCTCTCTTCGCTCCCCTTCTGCGTCAAGGAACGCCTAGCCGTTTCAAACCAAATTAGCCCCATTCCACCTCCCCCCCTCTATTATGCTTTGTTTAAAGGTGACGACAGGAAAATTTTTTCCCTCGGTGAAATATCCGTAAGCCTTAAGTTCTATGAGAAAATCAATCCTCTACGCACAGTTTCTTTCCTTATGAAAATATAATCACTCGTGCATAATGTTTTTTAGTAAGGATAAAAAAATGCATGCATTGTATTTGTTAAATTTACCTAGACAACGTATATATAGCCCTTCGCTTAAATCTCTTATACTTAGAGAAGAAATAAATGCCAGGTGTTAATAAGAAATAGAGAATAGAAGATCTCCACAAATATGTGCGTAATCAGACCCTTTCAATCACTCAATAACTAATTTTTTCTTTGTATTCTACATGAGAGATTAAAAGAAGATGAATGCATTTTGTGATATGTCACCTATTACACGTGCTAACCCAGCGTATTGGCAGCAATTGCCAATCAGGAATTATAAAAGAAAGAAATCGAAGCCATTATTGAAATGTAAAAGACATTCGAATAACTTAAGACGGCAAAATGAAATGCTGCGTATTTCATCAAATTTTAGGTGTTTATACTTTTGTATGTTAGCTGGTAGTACTAGCATTTGCAACTTTGTACGTTAAAATGGGTTTTGCATTAATATATTCGTATGTGTGAGTCTGAATTGGCATATTTTCGTTGTTTTAAATGTGGTCGCATTCAATTTTACGGGTTGTGCCCTAACACCCATCGCCACACACCCATGCGCCAACTTGCGGGGTATTATATAGATGTAACTAAGAATGGCTAAATCAGTAAAATGCATGAACAATTTGACAAAAAGAGCTGGCGAGGAGTAGCAGTAACAATGAAAAAAATATAAAATGGTCCATTATAAATATATGTGGAGAATTCTAGAGGGTTCAGAGCGGAATCAGATTTGATCATTACCAGACATAGATTTATTTACAGCGTAATTGGTTCTCACAGTGTTCGTGGAGTGGATACGAATTTAGAACATTGTTTAGTTCTTAGTATATTTAATATAAAGTTCAAGATAATAAGAGGGGAAAGAAATATAAGTAAATGGAATGTTGAAGCTTTAACTAGGACAAAAAGGAAAGAAAAGAATGCCACGTGCCTCGTAAAATCCTGGACGAGGAATAAGGGATGGTAGAGTAGAATAAAGATGAAAATATCTCAATTAAAGGCCATCATCAGCCACAAACAAAACTATATAAAGAGCAATTACGAAAAGGGAAGGAAGCCATGAATTACAGGAGATGTGATTGAGTTAATAACAGTGAGAATAAAATGGAAGAATGTAAACATCGATTTGGCATAAGAAAGTGCAAAGATATGTGTCAATTATCCCTTTGTAATTTCTTATGCCTTATGGCAGTAAACAAAGGTTAGAAACTATTATGAAGATAGAGAGACATAAGTAAAGACGCAGTTCGATGGTATGAAGAATTTAGAAAGTAAGGGGAGAAAGTAAAACTGTTGTTGGGGAAAATAAGGGTAAATCCGTAGTCATTTTCAACTACACGACGTAAAAATTATTTATCAGTCTATTTTAAACTCAATAGAGATGGAAATGTTCCTATGAATTGTGATTACAGGCTAGTTAGTTTATACATGAAAAGGGAATATGATATCGACAATATTAATTTAGAACCAAGCATATTTGCATGTGAAATTTTAAAAGGATTTAGGTAAGGGAAATCTAATCAAAAAAGGTTACGAGGATAGTAACATATCCATGAATCTTCTTTATTTAAACTTAGATAAACTTTGAAGGAAGAGTTTTGATGGTAGCATTTATGTGGGAGGAATTTTGTCGGATAACTTTGTTCGAGCAGGATTTATTCTCTATCCAAATAAGAAAAAAGCAACCGTGAGGCTTTCAGGACAAGAAGTTTGTTTCTCACGCATCTAAGGCAGAGCTAATTACATAAGATTATAAAAAAAAGGATGGAGAAGGCGGAAAATGGTTACTTACGGGATAAGCAGTTTATGTTAAGAAACGGAAGAGGTACGCGCAATGCCGCAGCATTAGTGAGGTCACCGATGAAAGGAAGTATAAATTTGGTAAATAAATAAAATTAGGGCGTTTTGTTTTTTTTCTTGGATTTAGGAAAGCCGTCCAGTAGAGTAAAATGCGTTCTTATGATGAAAGCATTGAAGAAATATTGGTAGACATGAGGGTAGGGTCACTTACCCGCAACCACAGTATATGTCAGATAGATCAGGTGAGGTGTGGCTGATAGTGAATCTGGGTGGGTAGTCTTAAGAAGAGGAGTGTTCACTATCACCCGTGCTTTTTCAGCTGATGCTCGGATGAGACAATTAAGGGTAATGGGTAGAGTTGGAGCTAACATTTTATGAAGTCACAAATTCATATAATCAATTAAATTTTATGGTGGTCAAGCTTTGGTTGTTGAGTGAACGAAAGAAATATAATAATTTCTAAGTACTATTGGTGCAATATATATGATATGAGTACATATAAGCAAAACAAAGATTGTGGTTTTCCTCAATAAATAGAAAGGCGAGACTAAGCAATAAAATTGGAGGCATTAGTATGATCTGCTGGATAGTTAAATATTCTAGGGTGGTTTTTAACGGGGGGGTCGAAGTAAGAGGGGAATAAGATATTAAATGAGCTAAGGAAATTATATTTCAGAAAAGAGGTAATTCCATAGCGATAACAATTAGTAATGATGAAAAGAAAACATTACTGAAGCTTATAATAATCTGCTTGGTTTGGTTAGGAGTGAAAACTTGTTAGTTAGGCAATAGAATAAGCGTACATTGGATTATTTTGAAAGGTGGTCGTGGAGAAGAAAATATAAATGGACAAAAAGGAAAACACCCGAGAAAGTATTAGGCATTATAAGGGAAGAACTAGGGATTTTGGGGGAATTCAAAGGATACAAAAACTTGAATGCAGAGCATTTAGGTTGGCTATGGAATGTTAAGGGCTGTGAACAAGGGGAAAACGTTAAATAAACAAGATAGGGAGGGGTAGGGATAGAGTAAATTGGTGGAGATATGGGAAGATAAATTTTGCGGAACGAAAGAAGGGTTTATTGTATTATAGAGTGTCACGTTGTTATGTGTTTGGGGAGGGTTGGAAACGTAGAGTTGGTTCCTCCACGCATCCATACAAGGCTACCTAACTGGTAGTTTAAGTAAAATATTTGAAATATGTTACCAAATTTTGCCAGTCGAGGAAAGTTTTTACGCGCTACTGCATTCTATCTGACGTATGTAAAATATATTCAAAATATCTACCAATCTACTTATAAGAAATATTCTTTCAAACTAAGTGAGAGGATATATTTTGATGAAAAATTACTAAGAGGCTGAGTGACCAATTTTATTTTCATAGCTCATGTTTTACCCCCTCTAATGAAATCCGCTATATATCTGCAACATTTTACAAACCAAGAAGTTGAGTATTCAGGATGAGGGAAACTCAGGAAAGGAAGAAAACTTAAGGAAAGGAAAAATTGAAAAAAATGGGGATTGAGAATTATTTTTCTATCTCCTGACCTTCCAATGAATGTATTAAGCTATCTGATGCAATTCTGAAGGTTTGATGGTCGTTGAGTATTTTTAATTTATTTTATTCCAATTTTGCATTACTATCAGGTTAGGAGTTTCTTCATAATTAAAGCATTGGCAGGTGCTTATCACGTGGTCTGATTTGAGTTGGGCCCCTTTCCATACTTTTTCTTATCAATCTCATATCCATGGGGGTTTATTGAATGAATTAGCGATGTTAATCAGGGACAACGATGAAAAATAAGTCTTGGATAATACAACCAATAACTGGAGTTAGGGACAGTTCCAAAACAATAAGGTCGAAAAGAAATACATACAAATACGGAAGGACACCATCCGGGTCACTATATGAAATAAATTTTTTTATCCATGAAGTCAAATTGATAAGTATAGTATTCCTTGGCTTCCTAATTATTGTTTTTAAATTTTCCGTCTGGAAAGTATTTGTACATCTGGCGATAGTTTACTCAACAAAGAATGACAGAAGGAAAAGGCCATTTTCCGTTTTCCCCAAACAGTTCACAATGGGTAATTCAGTTTCTTTATTCCAATGCGTCAATTAGGAATAGGGTAACCTTTTTACCCGCCTGAAGGAACGGCTATTAATCAATTTTAACGAAATTTTATCGTGATTGGGAATAGGGACGGAGGGGCGCCATTTCTAGCGCCCTCCTTTTTCTCCACCCGGTTTCCCCTGTTCTTCCTCACGCACCTGCATTTATCTCCCTTCCATTCTCCCTCTCTCCCCTCCCCAACTTCCCCTCCCTATCCCTCAATCTTTGCTGCGTCCATTATTTTTCCTTACCTCTTTACATCTCAGGGCCACCTAGCCCCAGTCTCGCTTTAATAAAGACATATGTCTATCTCCCCTCGCCTCACGCACTATCCTACGCATCATCCTGCTGCTTTCCTCAGAAAAAGTACATTCTTTTCTTCTACGGCATCCTATCTATCTCCCCTATCTACTTCTCTCCCTTTCCTACTATTCACCAAGCGCAGACAATGCCCCGCTCGGTATGTAACATTTTCGACTTTATCAAAATTCAGAACTAAAATTACTGATACGCCAGATATTAGTTTTGAATCACTTTTTTCCATCAAGAATAAAATTAGCAGACTACTATTTTGTGGTTTCTAAATTATTGTGATTTTATTGCAATTTTTATATTATTTTTTGCTTCTATTTTCATGTATCTGAAGATATTCCCGTCCAGCCTAATCAGTTTTTTACATTCACACCTGCTTTATCTTTTCCTCTCTCTCTTTTTCCTCCTGAGAAACAACACTTCGTCAATTTTGACTGTCATTGTCGAAAAAATTAAACATAATCAACTGTCAGCGAACATGTAGGATGTCCACTCCAGTTTTACTTCTGGCTCTGTTTGCGTAACATTAATTAAAACGTCTTTGGATACACTTCAATGTACTCCTGTCTCTCTCGTGCCACGAGGAAGGCTTAAGATTAGTGGAGCCCTACACAATAAATTAAATATAAAGGCGAATGCTATTTGTGACATTTGCTCTGGAAATTTCCTTACTGCTAATTTTTTTATTATTAGTTCACACAATTTCAATTATATTAATAGTTCTAAGACTGGTCAAAAGAATTAGTGCACATCAAAGTGCTTCAAATTTAGATTAAAATTTGGTTGATTTTCAAACAAAAATCCCTACACCTCATCAAGATTATCATCTTAAATAATAATCACTAGGATTGGAGTTTACAAGTTTTATCTTTTCCTTGCTTTCCTTTTCAGTACTTAAATAGCTATTTTTAAGCACTATCGAACAGAATTTGATTATTTTAAATCACCATTAGCTTTAATCCGTGGATCTACTATAACTTCTTGTATTAATAGCTCCAATAAATCATATTTTCACATCAGGAGCCAAATAAATTTCCCTCTTTTTTTAGTTAGTATCTTCCTTAGAATTGTCTTATCTTCAAATTATTAAATTGCACCTAACCATTTAATCATCGTCCATTTTCGATTCCATTCAACACTTTTACGTTTTTTCTAGTCTCTTTGGCTCATTTATTGGTCGATCCATTACGATTTTAATCTTTTTTTATTCCGTGACACATTATCGTCCCGTAGGTAAGCTGGATTAAATTAGCGAGAACTTGGCCACCAGATTTACTAATGTAAATTTTTTTCAAGTCATAAATTCGGCAATAAAATTTTTCCATAGCTTGAGCACGGAAGCCCTGCTTTAACGTAGTTAAATGAGTACCATTCTGAGTATCGCTGGGGGATGTAAACTGCATCTACGCTTAATTTAAGTGTAACTGTTGTCGCAGACTCTTCTTTATCCCTCCTAAGACAATGCGACTTTCAATGGTAAACGCTACACACCACCTCCACTCAAATGAATTACGTAAGGTATGAACAGTCCTAACGAAGCAACATCTGCCGGTTTTATAATACTCCCTGTTAAACATTTCAAAAAGGAAATATCATAGAGAGAATTTCACAGTGATATGTATACCGTGAAGATTTAATTCATTAGTTAATTAGAATACGTCTCGAAATGTAAGTGTTTTCGTACTTGAATGAAAACGATTCAAGGCAATGTCAGCTTAATGTGTCAGGGCGTTTGGGGTTTTTATGTAATTTCCCTTGAACTTATTATTTTGAATTCAAGACGAAGGTCATGTTTCCTCATTTTCATGGTTTTTCCTGTTTTCCCTAGTTTTATTTTAGCATGAGTAAAATCTAGACAGAGGTTTCTTTGCGAATATTCGTCAGTAGTATTTTCTTTCGTGACAATTCATCCAGCAACCAGGCGTACAGATATACAGTTTCTATGCATCTGCGTCCGCAAGCATCGAGATTTTACTTTCCAACCGTTGACTTGGCAATGCACTAAACGTTCTAAACATGTTAACTGTTAAAAATGTTACCAAATCTAGCGATAAGAAAAATTTAAGTTACCGTATCAGAATCAGATTTGAATCAGAAAATCTTCATGGAATGTTTTTTCCTACAATAATCTGTTATTTCTACCTCTTATAGTTCTTCAACCGTCACGGCAGGTAAACTAAAATATTATCCCAAAAGTATTAATAAATTGTGCATAGTTTCTCGTTCCTTTCACACGAGGGATGGCAAATGAAAAATATACACCTTAAAAACTAAACCCAGACAATTGTATTTCTTAGATTCCCTAAGTTGACTCAGGATTCGTGAAAATAAATATGACTAGTTCCAGTACATAGTTGTATTTTATTTGGTAAAGTTTGGTGGAATTGAATGTAACATTGAAACACATTAACGTCCAAAAGGTAAAAACAATCATCTTTTAATATACACTACTAATTCGGGAAACTCTTCCCCCACATATCACACCCCTTTCTTTTAAAACGCACCAGGATTCACCGGCGGACTTTCCATTCTCATTCACCAAAACAAACTCACCGGAACCCGCATTTATTTTTGCTAAATGTGTATTCCGTGCCCTGAAATTTCACCTTTTATCTCCGACGTGGAAAAAATATCGTCTTATCTTCCCCTCCTCCATTTTCACAATTCCACGGAGCCTTCGTAACGAGGAGTAATGCAGCAATTTTACAGAAGTAGCAGGGAACGTGCATAATTTACAACGAAAAGGTTAAAGATGGCTATACATATACCAACGCTGTCAAAACGCAGCTCTTGCAAGTGACATAATTTAAGTTTTCCTCCTCTGATTATTTCAAAGTTAATAAATTCAACCATTTACCAAAATAAAAGAGGCTTCCACTGGAATATATTTAATGTTAAAAATAGCTCCACCGATTTTAAGGGTGTGAACATATCTTGAGTGATGCTTTAAAACAATCAAAGGAAGGATTATAATGAAGTAATTATTATAATGATAAACTATCAATTTGGTAGAATTACGTTATTGTGAGATTATATGTTCAATATGTATAACACTAACTTCCTGAAATAAGCTATATGCAATAATTAATTATTTAAAATAGTCTTTAAATTTCATTGGCATTAGTTTGCAATAGAACCTGAACCTGAAGAAAATTCATCCACTGATAAATATTGCAAAAATGTCATTCATAGGGATATAATTAAAACCATTCAACTTACAAAGGGTTTTTAATATGATCTGCTATTAATTCATTTTTATCACAACACTTAAGCTAAACATTGGTAAGCTCGCAGCTCTCCGTTAACTCTCAAAACGCCAAAAGCTCCCAATACTGCTACTGAAGAGTGGCCAATGAAATTATTTCTAATCAGTAAAGAAACGACCAGTTTCAAGTTTAAGAGATGCGCCATTTAGCATCTAAAAACAGGAATATATTTTTTTGAATATATTTTGCAACCATTTCGGTTTAAAGTCGTAGCTTTAAACTTAACTGTTGAATTATAAAGACGGTTTTTCAGGTGACATTTTAGTTCCACGGAAAAAAATCTCGCAATTTCACCTTGCAAAATTCCAACGCTCGCGTTAACTAATATTTTTAATCAAACTCTGTCACAAAATATATTTTGTCACAATTTATCTTAACTCTAGGGGATATCGCTAGCGGTATTTCATTGATAATTATTTTTTTCTTCAATAATTTCTACTTCAACATCCGATCGCTTATAGACAAAATATATTACTTTTTTAGTATCCCCTAGGCCTAGTATCCCCTAGTAGATTAAAATGTTGAAATGTGTGTAACACCCAAAGTGAAAGGCCGAAAATTCAAATATTTTCGAAATTTAAAAAATAATCCCATTTTGGTTTGACGCGTGTATTGGTCCCACAATAATTGTTTTTTCCCAACAGAGTAACATTCTCTACGTAAAATACAAATCAATAGCTCGCAGCAGTTCTGGGAAAATATATTAAGTTAGAACAACACTCGTCATAGCTAGAATCATTGGAACAAAAATAAAATATGAAACCCGGTGAGAAAACGACCACTTTTGATTTTTAATCCCAAGTTTGCCACTCGACTCCCAAGGTGTTTTTTAAAGAACATCTCGCAAAGTACTAAACTCAACTCAGACGAATATTCATAAGAAAGCTACTTTCGTTTTTGATATATTTTTAAGTACAACTTCGTTTAATCATATTTCATTCAAAATAATTGAGCAAATGTTTTGATCGATAATAATTAAAAACTCGCGCTTAGGAAATAGTGAGAGAGCGCTATAAATACTCTTGAGTGTTACTATTACTCTAGTTGAATCCATTGTGAAATAATTTTTAATTTCATTGGAATATATATTAATAAGTGTAGGGGTGAGCATATATTTTGGATATGTCACCAAAATAACTGGCTTAATCAAGGATAAATGATCATTTAAATCATCATAACTACAAGTTATAATCACAAAAGTGAACCGAATAGGTCCAACTTTCAAATTAAAGTCGTGATATAAAAATGATTACACAGTCGACTATCCTGATTTGGGTAAACATGATAATGGTTTCTAGCGCACATCTCATATTGCCCACAGCTACACTTATATTTAAATATTAATATCAGTTAATGGGTATTTTCATGTTATTATAATGTTAGAAAATGTGCTAATTTTAGACGAAGGTTTGATTTTGTAAATGAAATATTATATATATATATATATATATATATATATATATATATATATATATATATATATATATATATATATATTTATATATGCCCCGGTGGTTGCGGGGTAACGTACTCGTACAACCCAAGGGTCACAAGTTCGATTCCCACCTGGATGGGTTTTCCTCCTCCTAAGGCTTGGCTCGTCCATTTAGGAATTTCCCTTTGTCTTTAGACGCGTTTTCAAAAACCTACTCCACTACGCCTATCACCTTGCTCCAAGGAACATATTTCTGCTATAAAATTTCGCTCTATTTAAAAATGTTCACCAATCATTTCATACAACCATACTAAACGTTCATATCATCAACTCTCTCTTCCTCGCAAAACTATCTAAGATATTTACATTACTTGCATATATATCCAGTTATTAAACTTTCTAAAACAGTAAAGGTCATCTTCGTAGGGAATCACCAATTTTGGAGTTCCCCTTTGAGAAGTACTATTACTATATACTATATTGCTGTTGCATTTCAGCCAATATATTTTAAATTTGACATTCATTTCGCTTTTTTCTTCCGCCAACTCATTTCTCATAACGTTCATTTTCTTGCCTTTGAATAAGCATACGCAGGAATTTAAAAAAAGGAATAAACCATTCCCTTATCCCCCTATCTTCCTTTTCCCTTCATCTTCCCCGTCCTTATCCTCAACCCTCAACGACCAGGAAACCCTTTTCCGAAAAAGGACAGTATCCATCTACGGCCCCATGTTCCTTGGACGCCTTCTCCAGAACTCAGCCCCACCCTTACGCTATTCCTTCTCGTCCCGCGAGCGTGCTTCAGAGAGATACGGAGGCCATCTTAATATTTCCCCTCTCCTCCCCACCCACCGCACACACCACCACCCTCTTCTCTCTTCTTCTCACCCTTAATATTTTTTTCCGTTCTATCTCTCTCCTTACCCTTACCCGTCAGGACACCAGGGCGGTGCTGGGGGAGGATTGGGGAGCGGGGCAAGGGAGACAAGCACGCGGTCGGAATATTAAGTCGTGACAAATGAAGCACCGCGATGGATGTTTGTTTGTCCTCGGGGGATGGTTATAAAGGGCTTGGCCAAAGGAGGAAGGGCGTTATGATATGAGAAGTTGGGGAGTGAGAGGCGAGCGGGCAGGGGGATGAAAGGAAGAGGACTATGCGGCCGAGGTGCTGTATGATTTCTGAACTGGGGTGGGGAAGGAAGAGATGGAGGGGTCGGGAATAGGACGGGGTGTGCGAGACTGATTTGGCTGCCGGGGTAAAGAGGGATGCCGGGGGTTGGGTAAAGGGTTGGTTGTCCCGTCCGATGGGTGAGCGATGGCGGCCGGGACACAAAGGGTCGCGGGCATTCATCACTTACATGTGCGCGCAAGCTCCACACCAAGACGCCCTAGCACGCGCAAGAGTGCTCCTTGAGTCACTGCACGGACTGAATAAAGGAAGGGTCTTGAAGCATCTTATAAGAGTCAGGGCCGAGAATTCTTGCTGCTCAACGGCTCCGCTTATCCCTGTGCGGCATAACTGCAACTATACCGTAAGCACGACTCTGAACAGATAATCATTCCACTAACATAATATAGCTCATAGTTTTACTCGATTGAGGAGGAGATAAAACTATGATAAAATAATTTAGAACGAATCAATGTTTTCTTAAATTCTCCATCAGATGCTGTATATTAAATAAAAGTACAAGTTAAAACATTTTTTCTTGTTAAGTGGAGCGATGTACAAAACTTATCTTGCTACGGATCATATTCCGTTTAACACATTTTAGCGAAGACTAGCCAAGTCACCGTTGATTTACTACCGGATAATACACTTCGAAAAATTTCTATGTGAATAGCTAAACATTTTTTGGTCACTTAAAAATTTGTTACAGGCACTGAGCTGCTTCTGAAAGCCAATTCTCCTATATTCTTCCACAGAAACGGCGGGAGATGCCTCAACAGTAACTTTTAACGCAGCCATCCGCTAATATGCATTTCAATGCGACAATTTTTAGAGTGTAAAAATCATTTGCCTTGACCGGGATTCGAACTCGGATCCCTAAATATCGGGTCGAGTGCTTTAGTCAGTCAAGCCTCGATTGCTTAATTGGCTGAAGCATTCGTCCGGACAATGAGGGATCCGGGTTAGAATCCCGATCAAGGCGAATAATTTGTTCACTCTGAAACTATTGCAATCCTATTTTCACTCATATAATGAGAAAATATGGCCTCGAATAAATAATCAATTTAAGAAAGCAAAAGAATATGTTTATTTCCATTGTGGAGATGCTTGTCGTAAAGCGAGCGAATCACTGAATTGAAGAATTCTCGAAATTTAGCGAAAGACCAAAACACTAAAAGAGCTAAACGTTTCCGAAATAATCCACCGGATTAGTGTTCTCTTTCACTTTTAATTTGTTAAACTAGTAGACGATCCCTCATTTTGAGTCAAATTCGATTATATTTTCTCCAAGTGTTGTCTAACCGATGATTAGGGTGTTATATTTCAGATCTCTGGATCATCTGATATATTTGACGGCCTGCCTCAAAAAAAAGGGTGCGGCTATAGGAATGGCACTGAAATCTAGGAAAAAAATCAACCAAAACCAATAATTAGCAGTTTATACCCACTCATATTTGCAGAGCATATGAAAAACTACCAATTACTGCAAGGACCGAAATAAAGCATAAAATATCCTCATGAATTTCCTTAAGAGAAGAAGTCGGTATTATCACCCAAGAACTCCGTTAGATGAGCTAAAATCCAACAAGATAACATTAAATCCCAATTTATTTAATAAATACGGAGTAATTTACAATTTTTTATAATTTCCCCATTTAATCCCATTCAATTCCCCATTTAATCTGAAACATCTTTAATTGTTTTGTACCGCATGCCTCAAAGTGTTGTCCTTAATATGACCCTCTGCCTTTTCCCTGTTCTTGAAACTCTGCTGGGTTAATGCCAGATATCAATGTCATTTAGAAGAAGTAAAATAATTAATAACACTTTGAACATTCTATATATAATTATTAGTAACATACATCTGGCGACCTTCCATCCTACCAAATGCCAGTTGCTTACTTTTATAGTTCAAAAAAGGCGGCAGACGTGGCCTACTGATTCCCTCTATCACAACACCCACAAATTATTCCCATATCTTTTATTGTTACTATATTTCGTAAGATTCAGTAGATAAAGAGAAATATGAAGCCCAAATAAAAGTAAATGATGTTTATTAATCGCTAGAACCTTTGGGATTTCTTCGGCGTCATTCGAAACTTAAGATTAAAGGTAGGAATTAATTTGCTATGAGAGATACACAAATTCGTACTTCGGACGTACTTTTGTTACGTAAACAGTAACTTTACAAAGAAGGGTGGACAACGAAAATTTATTTCAAAACTAATTACCAGGGGCTTATAAAATCTAAAGGGGATTCAATTTTGATAATTCGTTTATTTTAATAGCAATTTTATAGATTTTTAAATTAGCAGATTTCTAAATAATATTATTTGCGTGATAAATCCTAAACATTCTGAAAAATTGTACACTGTTCTCAGTTTTAAATAAAGATTCAAGGAATTTCAGTTCAATTGATAATACAATGATTCATATTGATAATTTTAAATGATTTCCATTATTCTCCCTAATATGGTTTAAATATTTCATGCAAAACTAAATTTATTATTTAATAAATTAGTAACTCACAAAGTAGTTGATTTATCAAAAACCTTCCGTCTTGCTACGTTCATCATCGAATAATTACGTCCAAAACCGCATCGTAGTGTACTTGCGTCAGTTTTTCTAGAATAGGCTGCATCCACATGAATATAATCTAAATGAATATCTTTTATGCCAACAAAATCATTCATATATTCTAAATAAAAGCATGAAATCTTTCAAATAAAATCACTATATTTATTTACAGTCAATGAATTCTTCTACAATGTCTTTTAACTTCCACTTCCCGCGAGTTATTGTATCTTGCTCCGAATCCGCACAGGAATTGAAGTCCCTTTGACCCGAAAGGGGACTTAACGGAAATACTCGCCGGGTATAGATGGTTTAAACTCTCACGCTGTCATGGGAACGGCTTCACTCAGAATTCTAGCGGATATAATGTGTAACCCAGCAATCGAACCCTGAAGAGGAATTTTTCATGACTAACATTAAACCTGATACCCACCGTGATTAAGTATGAAATCAATGTTTCTGCAATTATTGTCATGATTTATTTATCAATTCTCATAATGCATGTACGTTACTCTTAGGGGTCGTGCAAAGATCTGATTTTCGGTTTTCTTTAAGTGATAAAATAAAGTGTGGAGAACCTTTTTGATAGATTCAAGAACTCCATCGTGATTCACGCCCACGATCGGGCTACTAAACCCTCACCCGTTTGCTACAACAGGTTTCCCCCTTTTCTTTCCAAACCTTCCCGACCATTACGTGCACTGTCCAGTCTTCACCACCCACCGTCTGTGCGCATGTAACCCCCGTCATATTTCTCCGCGAACAGAGAGCGGCGAAAAACATGCAGTCTCCCTTGCCCAGGCGGCCCTATCATCGTCTTACCCTTCGGAATCCCCCGAAATATATGGCCCGCAATTTTTTCCTCCCCTCTCCTTCTCACCGAGGACTAGTGAGGGGACAAATTCCTTGAATTACCCCGTGGCCGCCTGCTCTGGATATAGCATGTACACGGAGGTTTTGGTGATAAAAACAGACGCGCATAATTCAAACTCGACATCATTCCGTTGCGTCAATGCTGCGCAGAATCCCTCGTATTATTGCCTCACCTAATTCGCCTACGTGTAAGATTCAGAGCGGGCTTTATGACCGACCCAATTCTCACAACCTCAAAACCCCTATGGTACCTCTGATGCTCTGGAGTAGGCTCTTTGGATCGATGTCTATGTTTCCCTCTGAGCAGGTAACCTACATGTACCTAAGAAGAATAGAGTAACCTCTGTCGAAATCGAGTACGCCGGACTAGAGATGGTGGCCATGAGGCCTCATCAACAAACAAAGCACTGAAAAACCTGTAAATAACTTAAAATAATCGGTTGGTTTTAGTGTTACAAGTATATAGAGGCTTTTGATGGACCCTGAAGAAGCTGTATAGATATCTGTGGGTTTCTGGGTGACCTAAGTACAACAGTTCAAAGTCTTACTTCATATTAGGACAAAATCCTTGAGAATTTGCTATAAAATTCGCCATTTTTGTAGCTACATCTCACTTCATGCCATTCAGATTTTCTAATTTGTTTCTCCACACCAACTCGCTCACACACCTTATAAAAAATCCCATTTACCTTCAAATTATGGCCACGATCAATTTTTCCAGTCTTCAAATTAAGCAATTATTAAAATACATTCGAAGTGACACGATATATGAGATAAAGTACAATATAACATTATGAAAGAAGGTTAAAATGAGGAACTTAGATTGAATACGGTAATAAATACAAAACTTTTATTGGAACTAAAAGGTTTTGAGTATCAAAAGTGTTCAAAATCCTCAGCACAACATTAGTTGCAAACGGTGTGTGAGAGGTAACACGGCATTTACACTCCAAATGGCTCAGTGGCATGCAATGTTGGAAGGACTTTAAAGTACAAGTCACTAAGGCTGAAACACGAGTCACTGTTCTACAAGTAATGATTGAGTTTTTAATCAGATTAAAGGTTGATACGTGCCACCCGTAGAATTCATTTTAAGGCAATTACAGAACGGCAAATGATGTGCTATAATGTATCTAGGTATACGCAATCCCGCATGTGAAGGTATATCCCTACATTAATTCATTATCGATTCAAAGAACTGCCTCAGCACGAGAGTTTCCTCACACAGGAAACTATTAATTGCTGTGTTATATGAACTAGGCTTAGACATCTATATCGCTCATTAAATTGGGTATGACGAGAATAAATTCTTAGAAAAAGTTCGACATTGCATGACAATAACCTCAACCCTATGAAGAAACTAATTTTCAGAAAAGGCAGTCGTAGACTGCAGGGCATGTCATTGCTGAGGAGAAATGAATGGGTGCGGAAAACAAGCTCGTCACAGAGTTTTCAATTAAAGATGAAAACGGAAATGTCAGCTTTTTGCCAATTTATAAATTTTTACGAATTAAATGGACGTTGAAAGACCGGCATTGTTCTAAAATAGTTTCATGTGCTCTAAGAAGTATTTTTATGAACCTTCTTTTTTAATGGAAGTGTTCTGAGTAATGAACGGAAGCCTATTGCAGAACGAATTCTATGAATTTTAATATTTATCACGACTGAAAAAATTTTGAATGAGTCGATTGTTGATATTTTAATTTTTGCAAATAGATAATACAAATATCGTACAATCTATTTCCAATTCCATAAACCCTATAGACAAGTCATTTTTACGTTCTTTTAAGTATTTACGATAGAAATATATACTGTGTTCTACACCGTGTTAACAAGGATTTTGGATCAATAAAATAAAAAGGGACGTAGCTTTTTAAATCATCACAAAGAGCCGCTTGTAAAGTGGTATCAAAGAACGCCAGGAGTATACGCCACGGGGTTAGGTGAGATACTGTGGAATATTTAGTTCCAGAATGATTAAAACGAATTTGCAGCTTATTACTATAGTGTGTAACTGAGAAAGTCTGTTCATCCTAACCAGCATGAGAACTTTGGTAAATTTGAATAAAAACCTAAACATTCAGTTTCCTTCACCGGTTAAAAATCTTGTAATTCCTGACACGAGAATGAGAGAAAGAGAGCGCATTAGAAAGTCTAACAGACCACATATGAGCGGAGAAATTTATCCACACATAAAGGTAGACAAATCCGCCAGGAAGAGTAAAGGTGGGGATAGTGGGCAATCTCCTAAGAAGCACAGGTCTTCCAAGAAATAACTCCCGCCCATTCCTTCTCCATGCAGGGAGCGCATTTCCAGAAAAAGGGATTTAGAGAATTTAGGTGGGGATTAAACGGGTAGCGTATAGTGGGAGAATGCGTCTATCTGGTAGAACTCTTCCCATAATATCCCCGGGTGACACTGAAAGACCACCCATGGGGAACCAGCAGGAAGCAAGCGATTATCATTAGCGCGGCATCTTGATCTCCTGGCATTCCGATTTGGGTCACTGCGCGGTGGGATGGAATGTCGATTTCGGTAAGTTACCTAGTGCAGCCTAAACTCCATTTAAAACGATTCATTCCATGATTACATACAATTAGAGGAGGTCGAGAGTCGCTGCATTGAAAAATGTACAAATTGTAATAATTACATGTCAAGAGCCTTTTTTACATACTATTGAAAATAATACTACAACAAGAGCTACTTATTAAAAATGTTCCTGATCACGGCTGTAGCATAATGCAACAGACCTCGAAACTAGTCTCATGGCTTGGGAGAGCTTTACAGAAATTGAAGAACAGCTATATTTAAACACTTCAATGCAAACCGCCGAAAAGACGTGTGGCGGGGGGTGTTTGGGCAGAAACATCAGGACGTGCATGAATTTGAGTATATCGTATAAGTGCATTAGCTAATATACGGGGGTACTCGTGTACATGCACACATGCATGACGATATGCAGTTTGCAATAATTGGGGTTCTATTAATTGTTTTATGAAATTTGAGCATTAATTTTGTTGGTAAAAACCAACTTTTAAAAATAATAATCAACAACTAGTAATAATGACAATTAGAATTTTAAATATCAATATACTAACCCAGGAAAGCTTAAATAAGGTTAAGGTGACTTAAATAAAAGTTTGGCATATACCAGACACTTTTCCAATTTAAAAGAAATGAATTGGACTCAGAGAACATTGTACTTTGGTTGTATTGGGTGGAAATGTGCGCAGTGACTCAATATCTCTTTTTTACCGATACGCGGAGACATTTTTAGCCGCTTGGCAGTTCTATTATCATGCCAGCTAAGTATAAAGGTTATCAGAAGTTGCAGAGCATTGGAGCAGGAACTAGGGAAAAATATTTCTTAGAGTAAATACATTTTTATGAAGAATATATTTGAGCATGAGTCGCGGTAGTCCATGGGTATAGCATTGGACTACTGACCGGGGGCCCGGGTACGATTCAAGCTTCACTGGGCACCCTCAGCTCTACCCAAGATATGCGATTTTTTGGGTATCAGATCTTCCTGAGAAACTATTAGCAACACAGGGAAAGGAACTACCCCCTCTACCTTGAATTGTGAATACCACACGCCGTCGGGCTAAGTACTGGGTGAACTCTATCATCACCTACCAAACCGACATTCGAGTTGATTACGTTGTTTATGGTTTCTTTATATTTATTTATTTATTCAGTAAAAATTGTGCACATACAGCAGGATTGCCAAATGATTTATGCAACAAAGAAACGATTTCTGGGTACATAAAATATATAATTTTTAATAATTTGGCTCTGTAAGGGTAAAAAACGTAAGGATTCATAATTTGCAGTTTTCTTAGCTTTGCGATATATTTTCATCCTTCAGCAGAATCACATCCCAGCACGCAAAGTTCCTTCAAATACACTTACGTGTCAAATCATAAAATTTTGAGTCTCAATCCAGAGGTTATCAGAAAGATTATACTTTCATATTACAGCTTTTTCCATGAAGTTTACATGAATGCATGGGAATACCTATATACTCGTATGTGAGGCAGAAATGAAAATATAAAGGTCGTGCATTAATTAATTTTTTAAGGTAATCTACCCGTTATGGTAGGTTTTTGGATGGACCCAACTACCAAACGAACATTTATTACCCCTAACAAAACACAAAATGCATCATCCTACTCTATATCAGGTCCCTCTTCATCTATGAGTACTTTCTTCTCCCCTTCATCCCGTCCAACATCCCTATCCTGTTCCTTCCCTTTCCTCTTTTGCCTAACATTCTCCCCTCTATCACAGTCTTCAACATCCCACTGCCGGTCAACACCCCCTTCATCCACTTTTCCTGCCTCCATAGGATTGCTCCCAACAAACCCCTCTCTTCGCCCACCATACCAAGTACTTCATTTGTTTTCTTCTCCGTCCATGTCACCTTCTCCATTCTTCTCCACACCCACATTTCAAAAGCCTCCAATCTACGTCTATCCTCCTGCTTCAATGACCACGTTTCCGCGCCGTACATAGCTACGCTCCATATCAAAGTTTTTACGATTCTTTTCTTAACATCCTTACTCAAAGTCCCTGTCATCAACTCCCTCCTCCTTGTGAAAGCCTCTTTGCCTAGCGCAATTCTTCTCCTTACGTCCCTACTACTTTGACCGTGTTGGTCCAAAACACTACCAAGATACGTAAACTGTTCTACCTGCTCTAGTTTTTGCCCTCCTATTTTAATGTTTAGCTTAGCCTTTTTCTTCCTAGAGAATCGCATAACCTTTGTTTTATTAATACTGATTTTCATCCCATACCTGTCGCACTGAATTTCCAATTCACTCAGCAATGCTTGCAACCCCTTGGCTGACTGACAAACTGAAGCTTGGTCATCAGCAAACCTAACTGATTTTACGAATGCCCCGCCCACCTTCATTCCTACCTCCAGTTCTTCCCATGCCTCTTTAATCATTTCCTCTGCATACAGGTTGAACAGCAGCGGTGATAATGGGCAACCCTGCCTTACACCCCTTCCTAACACTGCCCATCCGGACTCCCCGTTCCCCACCCGCACCTGAGCAGTCTGAGACATGTACAGGTTGCGGATTAGCCTCCTTTCCCTCCAATCTATTCCTATTTTCTGCAATATACTCATTAGTTTTTCCCAATTCACTCTATCAAACGCTTTTTCGAAATCTACGAAACAGGCAAATACCTCCTGGTTGTGTTCTTTATTCCTGCATAAAGCAATTTCATAAATATCATTGCATAAAGTAATATCCATGTTTTTTTAAATAATCCTGCTGATTCATGATTTGTACGTATAGTAAATATTCGCTAGCTTTTTAAAATAATCGCCAACATTATTCACGCTTTTTTCCCAGCTAGTGACCGTGTTTGAAGGTAAATTCCTATACCGCCAGGTCGATCAACCAGAGTGCTTCGCCACCCGTTTCAAATCAATGTCTTTTACATCACTCCATCCTCCCAGAACCTACTTCCCTTTCGTGAACAGGTGGTAGTCACATGAAATGAACTCTTGTTGTTCGGATGATATAGAAAGTCCTACTTGAATCCTTTAAACTGGTGTTTCTCTGTTTATACTGCAGATTCACGTAGAGCTTAGGATTACTGTGGAGGAATATCACATGCCTCGAAGATTACTTTGGTGACGTAAGGCTTCTGTGGTGTACCACAGTATGCAAGTGTATTAAATACAGTATCATTAATTACCAAGGACAAATTTGCTTCTAGATTACTATTACTATGGCTTTCATTGACTTAAACTTGAATGGTTTGATTTTGTACCTTGGATAATACCATACAAGATATTGAAATTTCTTTCCGTGAGCATATGGTTCATGTTTCATCAGAAGTCATTATTTGGTCAATAAATCCATCCCCTTGCCTTTTTGGCCATTGTGGTTCATAAAAGTCAATGCTGCGCCCATAAGGTAACCTTTCTCCTTTATTTAAAGGCATTCGTGGAGTCCATCTCGTGGATAACATTTTTGGATAGGAGTTACTCTATATGAATTGGCAGTGAGGATATTTCGGTGAACTTTTATGGAGATAATCATACGATTATTATACATTCATTGTCTTTCTGGTCACCTTGTCCCTTTGAAAGACACAAGGTGATCAGAGAGCTTTTTATCATATAAATTTAGTCTCCCAGACTTAAACTTCTAAACCCAATTCATAAATAATGATTAATCAAAAACCATATCAACGTAAACTGTTGTCAATTGACGTTGAAATTTATTTGGATGGAAGTTTCGGGCATTAAAAAAGCGGATAACGCGACGCAAGTTGTACTTTGCTGTAATAACAATTTTTGCACCATTTAAAAATAGCGCAATAATAGCAAAACTGGTAAGAATGGATAAATGTGAAAAATACCATGAACTGAAGTAAAATGCGATTGGAAATCAGTAATCACTCCTACGGAGAGTGTTGCCCCACGAGTAACTAATCTTTCCTGGAAAACCCTTTTCCTTCCTGGAAAATTTTTCAAACATCTAGTATTGTTAAAGGGTAAAGTTTTTTACCAGTTGGGAGTGCACACATAATTTAAAAAACACGATTTGATCAAAAAACAATATAAAGCCCTTAATTTTCCCAAACTCTATCCTCGTTGTCTCAAGTAAAAGCACTTCCTGCCCCTGGAAATAGTTTGTTAGCCTCAAAGTAAATAATTGAATCAGATGAAGACTAAATACATCGAAATGCAGCAATATAATTTGCACGTAAGAGACTAACAGCAAATATTATTTGTTTGAACAATTAGCGTAGAGTACCACGTTTCCTCGTTTTAATCGTATAATACCTCAACAAAGAATTATTAAATATTCTATCTTTAGTGAACTGCAAAAAGATTAAGTTCAAAAATCAGATAATATTATCTGAAAAATTGAGCCAGGAAGACAAAAGTCAATTTATCATTAGTAAAAAAAACTCAGGGCACATTCAAGGCCTTTCACATGTTAATTTTAATAATAGAGAAAGAACCATGGATGTCCTTAAGTCAATAAAGCGACAAAAGCAGCACTAAGGTGCCCTAATAAACGTACACATTTACCTTTTAGAGCAAATTAAAAGAAAGATTATATTAGTATTGACCATTAAAAGGTCAAAGAATTTTAATCGGTCGTAATTAATGTATTCATTTTTCTGCACTCTTAAGTTAAAAGACAAAGAAAAATTTTCCCAAATTATTCACAATTATTTATCGCAAATGGACTCAAAAAAACAAGATGAAAAGTTATACAGCAAAAATTTCATGTGCCAATAAACGTAAAGTATATTTTCACCATTAAATCAGAAGCTGTGGGTATTTTAAAATAGCAATATATGAAATGGTTTTGATGCCGAAGAAATACGTGTGCAGAAAACGTTAGGCAGTTCTGAAAAACTGGACCCGAAAAAAAGTAAAAAGTTCCTTTTAAGCATTGAAATTTGACGCTACAAATGCATTATAGTATATTACATTCGCTACGAAGCAAATCCAAAATAGGTACGAATTTCTGCTACATGCATTTTATGAGGTATTTCAAATCATATAATGAAAGCCCCACGGCCAGAAGTATAGCTTCTAATTTGTTCAACAAAAGGAATGCAGATTATCTTTGGTGTATCTTTCCGTCACGAATAACCAAATCACCTGAATTTCATGACATCCGGCCATAATTTGCACAAGGCTAAATGTAACTATGTATTTTTACAAGTATCTTGTACCCACTCTTTTATATATATATATATATATATATATATATATATATACATACAAAGGACAAACAGGAATGATGGGGAAGGCGAAATTGAGCAGATCACACGCGTAAAGATGTTTCCTTATACGTGGCATGAATTAGGGACCTTTCGACTTGCCAACCCGATACTCTTAACCACTTGAGCTACCGAGGAAACGTAAATTAAACTGAAACTTTCTATGCTTGTGATGTTCTTGACTCCACCTTCCCCACCATCCATATGTTCGTCCTATATGTGTGCTCCGTTCCCTTTTCCTTATATCTACATGAATGAATATGTGTTCACCATTTGGCAGGTTTTTCGTTGTAAGGGAGGGGAGGTGAGGTTATGGGAGGGTAAAAGGTAAAAATTCATGGGCGAGTGATTTAGGGAGAGAGGATGAGGAGGTGGGAATGGAAAAAAATTCTCCAAAAAGGAAGGCTAAATATAAAATTTATGCCGTGACTCATCTCCAAACTTGGGTGGGGGAAACAGAAATTGAAGGTAAATGAACTGAAAATCCATAGTCATTTAACACTGGGCCATTTTGATAATTAACGACATCAAACATTTTCAAAAAAATTTAAATTACCTCTGAGTGCATCATATCTGGATTAAGACTACTAGAGTGACTATTTTTCAATAAATGTTTGGAAAAATCGGATTACAACTAACCACTATCGAAACGTTTCGTTACGCTATTACATCCAATTTAATTCTATTTTTCTAATTTTATCTGCCATCCCCGCCTCCACCCCCTTCCTCAGTTAAGTAAATCCACCCGTGTATTTTCCCTCCAATCGCTCCCGTCTCCTTAGCTCTCCTATAGAAAATGGGTATGGATCGAAAAGGTCACGATATATTTGGGACTATTGAAACCAGGAACGGTTGTTATTAAATTGGTATGTATCATTAAAAGTGATTTATTAAGTCCAATTTACTAGAGGAAACCTATTTCACGATATTTGGCACATCCGATTTTTTATACACACATTTTACTCAAGTGTTTCCTCGGCTCCATTCTAATTAATAAGCGAAATGTTGGTGATAAGGGGGATTGAAAAATTGTTATTTGCAGATCGAAAAACAAACTTAAATATACTAAGTATGGTGTGGATGAAGAGGGAAAATCAAACGAACAGCAAAAATGAATGCAGAGCGTAATGAATGGTAATGTACTTTCGTAGACTAGCAGAGGACATTGCACATACAGTTGGGTAAACGAGTTGGAGAATAAGACAATAATACACCTGCTAGACGTAATGAAGTAAGCGATTTCAGTGTCATACAATTTTTAAATTGTCAATTTAGTGTCGTTTAAACTTTTTTTTGTTGTTGATTAAATACTATATCCATAAAACACCTACCTTTATTAGTAGATTGCTTTGTAAATAGTTAGTAAATTTAACTAATGTGAGGAAAATATGCACCTCATATATGTATCCAAGTCAACTCCTGTCTACCATTATCCAATTTGAGTTGAATTATGTAAGCTATTTGATTCTTTCCTTGAGCAAGATTCAGTCCAAAGTATTATCCATTTGACGAAATTTCATCAAACCAAACTTTACTGAGATGACACACGTATTTCTGCAAGGAAAAACTCATCAGTGTGGCCAAATTAATACGGCATGGTTACAGTTTTAATCCGCGATTATTTACATGAAATGGCGGGCTCTTCCTCTCAACTCCGGCTCCCTTGTTGATGAAGTCTTTTTTTTTCTTTCTCCGCTTTCCCGCCGTCCCAATCGATCGGATCTCGCAGGGAGAAGGAAAAAATCAAAAGAAACTAAAATCTCGCACACTTAATGAAAACCGTACACCAAGCTTCTTTTTGCCCCCTTTCCTCCATCCCCTCCTTTGAAACTCACCCTCCTTCCTCCCCCCCACCAATTCCCACCAGTGTACTGCTCCCCAGCCCTGAAATCCCACGCCCCTGGCCTCATTCGCTTCATATCGAAGAAGCACCCCAGACGCCACCATCTCCGCTTCTTCTGCCCTCCTTCCTCTCCCTTTTACTTCTACGTGAGGTGAGCTGCTAATCCCTTAAGTATTTACTCCTCCCGCCTCGAATACACTATGAGCACGAAAAAAATAGAATCATGAGCCCTGCCGAGAAGTAAAAAATCGCGGATATGGAGAAAACCACGTAAAAAAAACTCTGATAACGGAGGCATTTGCATACTTGTCCTAACACGGTTTACTTTCCTCTTTCACCTCACCAGCCTCCTTCATTTCCTCCTCCTTTCTGCATCATATTTTCCATCCGAAAATAACTCGTTTCTGATTCCATTTTTCCCGGCCCCCAGGTCCTAGCGCAAATGGAAGGGGAATGGAAGTGAGAGGAGGGTATAAGATTTCCCCCATCCCTCCCCTCGTCCCTCTCGGGAGAGACACACTGCCCCGTAAAGAGATTTCCATCTCACACCTTCCCGCTTCCCATCGCATTCCCCATCCCTCCCACCCATATCCACCCTCCACCCAAAAAGAAAGAAGAACCTAAAACCCCTCCCCCACACTCCGCAACCTCCCGGCACCCGCTCCAAACTCAACTCATTTCGAAGCACAAAAGCTGCCCACTTTTAATTAAAAGGAGCGAGAGCTTTCTTCCCCACTCCCGGCGATCCTTTCCACACCTCCCTGGAGAAGACGCCGCCCACACGCCCTCACTTCCCGCCACCCACACATCTCCTCCGCCCACGCCACCATTTTCGGCCCATGCCCTTGAACGGTGCGTCATCCCCTCTCCCCCATACCTCCATCACCGATGCATACCTAGTTACCCCGCCACCCATATCCACACCTACTTAATCTCTCCCATTCTCTTTTTTCCATCGACTAACAAAAATCTCCGCGAGAACCAAAGTACCTCCCCATTCTCCCTAACCATTCCCGGCCAATTTCTACCCCCCTCCACCTCCACTCTCCCCAACCTCTTCCCGGATGAGTAAAAGGTGGGAGATGGAGAAAGAGGATATAAGGGGTCTTTAAGATTGGAAGTAGTAAGGAGCATTATTAGAGGGGGGGGGGGAATGGCGATATGTATCTAGATTCGATATATTGAAATAATTTTTTTTTCCCGATTGACATGAGATTTTCGCCGGGCCTAAATATATCAGCCGCGGATTTGACGTTGACATAAATTTCACCCGCGAACGTATTCTTGGAATCAATAGCCTATTTTTGACATATTTCAGGTGATTTTCTTTCAGGATCATGTGGTACCTTCTTAATTAGGGTGGGTTTTTCCAAAAATAATTGATTTCTCCATTGGAGTTAATTCACTCAGCATATTAACCTTAGGTTTCAACCAAATTCATCAGGGTCAAACATTGATGAACATTAGAGAAATATATGGGTTTAGGATGATATATCGACGCAATCATACTGTATTAAATCATATGAGGTGGGCTCAAGGCGTTAAGTGGCTCAATTTAACCCTCGAGACTGAAAGTAAATACGTGTATTAAGATATGGTTGAGCGTAAAATACGCTGGCACTTTTCATGAATATAAGACTTAGTTTACTTTAAGTTTAAGTTACACTTTAAGATGCATTAAGTTCATATGGCAACCGATAGAATGAGACGCGTGTCCAATGATTTAAAAAATAATGGCGTTTAATGGAAAACATATGGTGTAATCATCTATTTTCTTCATTTTCGTGCTTTAACACTCATGGAGTGTAATCGTCAAATCGTTGAATGAGACATGAGGTGATGGTGTCATGGTTGTGAAAAAAGCTCGTGTTTGCAGCACTTGAAAGAAGGCCGAGCGTCTAGTGACCACGAAGCCGAGATGTCTCCAGCCTTGAGGGAGCCAGTTTTTTCCAATGAGCAAAAGATGCGTTCTATCCGCCATGGAATCATGGCTTTGACGGTTTAAATTAACTTTGGCGGTTAAAAATTAAATATACAAGTCCATAGAAATCGCGTTGACGTTTTAAAAATGCATGCGTATACAGGAAGTTATGCTAGGATAAAACGGAAATTTTAAGCCTCTGGTGCAAACAGTTTTTAGAAAAGAAATCGGATACAGTAGACTTTGAATGCACCTCATATATATATATATATATATATATATATATATATATATATATATATATATATATATATATTGCAAACAGTCAAAAATAGATTTTGCCTAAGATGTAAATATTGCTGCCGAAATTGTACTAATCGTTAAATAAATAAAATGAAACGTTTTAGCCTAAAAACACCTCTGAACGAGATGATCAATGAAAATTTGACTGAGGGCACTCAAGGTAGCTTTTACTGTCCATCAATCAGCCGTATCTGACTGATAGACAGTAAATAGATCTGATTTGTTAGGTTTTGCCTTGTTGTGCGTGGATTAGAAATACAGCTTGGTGTGTCCACATCCAGTCTTTCAACTGTAAAAGATGAAAAAACCTGAATGTCCAGGAAAAAACCCCACCAATTCCGGGTTTTGGAAGCTTTACTTTAATAACATACATTTTATTTCATTTCCCCACCGTGTTTGTGCATCAGCTATTTAAAATAAAATTAATTTAAATTATATCCAATATCGCAATTCATCGATGCACATGGACGGAAAGAAGATCTACCAGACGGTATGGAGAAATAGAGATAAATATTCTGAGCTTATTGGACACTGGAGTAGGAGAAAACGACCTTTTTCATATAGGAGAAAGGAACATTTTAAGAAAATGGTATGCCAGAACTCTGT